>NW_027629028.1:0-2771 GCF_034508935.2 Berghia stephanieae | reverse complement strand
TACTATACTACTACTACTACTACTACTACTACTATACTACTACTACTATACTACTACTACTACTACTATATAACTACTACTATTACTACTCTACTACTATATATACTATACTACTACTACTACTACTACTATACTACTACTATACTTTACTACTACTATATACTACTATACTACTACTAAACTACTATACTATACTACTACTACTACTACTATATACTACTACTATACTACTACTACTACTACTATATACTACTATATACTACTACTAATATACTACTACTATACTATACTATATATACTACTATACTACTAACTACTACACTATACTACTACTACTACTATATACTATACTAACTACTATACTACTACTACTACTACATACTACTACTATACTACTATACTACTATACTATACTACTACTACTATATACTACACTACTACTAACTACTATACTACTACTACTACTACTATACATACTACTACTATACTACTACTACTACTATACTACTACTACTACTACTACTACTATACTTACTACTATACTACTACTACTACTATACTATACTACTACTACTACTACTACTACTACTACTATACTACTACTATACTACTACTATACTACTACTACTACTACTACTACTACTACTACTTTACTACTACTACTACTACTACTACATACTACTACTACTACTACTACTACTACTACTACTACTACTACTATACTACTACTACTACTACTACCACTACTAATACTACTACTACTACTACTATTACTACTACTACTACTATTTACTACTACTACTACTACTACTACTACTATTGTTGAATGAGCTGTGGTCGAATCTTCGTGAAGGAAATAAAAAACGAAAAGATGAGGGCCGGGTTAGCAATGTGAATAAAGTAAATGTACAGATAGATAGATAATAGATAGAAGAAGATAGAAGATGGGATAGTAGATAGATAATAGATAGAAGATAGAAAGGGGGAGAAAAAAAAGAAAAAGAGGAGGAGAGAGAGGAGAAAGGGGGGGGGGGTTGAGAGAGGAAACGAGTAAAAGGGGGTGATAGCTGGGTCTATATTTATTAATATAAATAAAGGATGATAGACACAATGAAGATAGCTAAAAGGGAGTATGAATTGGTAGATAAACAGTAGTAGACAATAGATAATAGATAATAGATAGATAGATAGATAGATAATAGATAGATAATAGATAATAGATAGATAGATAGTAGATGATAGATAGATAGATAAAAATTTAGGTAGGTGGGTTGGAAGTTATGTTGTGTAGTATGAACTGTACTAGAGTAGTAGCAGTAGTAAGTGTATAGTATAGTTATAGTTTAGCAGGGGCAGCAGCAGCTGTATGGTACAGAAAGGCGCAGGGGTTTTGAAATGGGTACCTTGACATCAAAAGGCTCAAAGATATATAGACGAAAGGGGTTGCTCAGCGGGTTTTCGAAGGGATGTTAGTGGTGGTAAAATTGGGTGTTGATCTCGTGGATCAGCGTTCCCAACGACTTGATCAGGTAGTTTCCCTACGTCGCGGGCAAATGGCAAAAAACTAACACATGTTGTACATGCAGTGGTTCGGCAGATGAAGTTTGGCCATGCAGTGTCTGCACAGTTCGATATGCGGTGAAGTGCGCCGAATCGTCCCCCCGTCTTTCCCGGTCTCACCAAGTAAGCAATCCCACACGGGGGCACTAATGGCATGACCTATTCGGCAATGCAAAAACCTGCCGATGCCCCAAAATCTTGCTGGAAAACTGCTCTGTCGACCCAAAGGGCGCCCAAAACTTGATCGGGATCGCTGCATATCTGGTTTAAAGGGCCCATCCGGGGGTATGGGCTCCAGGTGGCTTCTACAAGGAGATCCCTCAGGTTACGATCCCCGGGATGCTACCAACGGGGGTTTTAAGACAATCTGGAGTTCTTCGCCCGCCTGGGGGATCCCCTAATTGTGCAATAGGATGTTTCCCAACCTATTGCATGGGGGGTGATGCATGAATAAAATTGGGGCGCTGCGTCTCCTCTTTCCTGGCATTGCGAGGCATCATTGCTGCTTTCTCGACACGAGACTGGCTGTCCGGACAGCCTTTCCGAACCCCTTTTTGGGATACCCGTCCCTAAGAAATCGAGATTTGATCCTACTACTACTAATACTACTACTACTACTATACTACTACTACTACTCTACTATACTAAAAATAATAATAAAAAAATAATAATAATAATAATAAAATAATAATAATAATAATAATAAGAAGAAGAAGAAGAGAAGAAGAAGAAGAAGAAGAAAAAGAATGAAACCCCAAATATTTTTTTACTACTCAACAACTATACAGTACTACTCTACAAATATTACTACTACTATACTACACTACTACTACTACTACTATCTACTAATACTACTACTACTTTCTACTAAATACTCCCACTACTACTACTATTATCCCAAAATACTACTATACTAACTACTATTTTATACTACTCTACTACACTACAAGACTATTACTAAAATACTGTACTACTTCTAAAATAATACTACAACAACAACAACCAACAAAAAACCTACTACTACTACTATACTACTAATACTACTGCTGCACTTTCTACAATACTACTACTTCTACTACTACTATAAACCCACTACTATACTACTACTACTACTACGTTACTACTACGATTACTACTACTACTACTAACTAACTACTACTACTACTACTACGATTACACTCGATTACTTAAATACTACTACTACTTACTAC
>NW_027629027.1:0-2769 GCF_034508935.2 Berghia stephanieae | reverse complement strand
AAAAAATTTTAAAAAATTTTTGGTTTTTTTGAAATTTTCGTTTTTTCCCCGTTTTTGGTGAAAAATTTTGGACGATTTTTTAAAAAATTTCCCGGGGTTTTTTTAAAAAACAGTATGAAAAAAAATTCTTCAAAATTTTTTCCCAGGGAAACGGGCCCAAATTTTTGGGGCATCTTTGGGGAGTTTTTTCAAATGTTCGGGAAAAGTGGGGGAATTTTTTGGGGGTTTTCCAGTTTTTTTTTTTTTTTTTTTCCGTTTTTTTTTTTTTGGGGGGGGGGGGGGGGGGGGGGGGGAAAATTTTTGGCCCAAAAATTTTCAAATTTCCGATTTTTTTGGAAAAATTCGATAAAATCTTAAAAAATTTTTGTTGGGGAAAATAGTGGGGGACTTTGGGGCCATCTTCAGGGGTTTTTTACAATGTTAAAAAAAAATTAAAAAAAAATTTTTGGTTTTTTTAAAAATTTTCGTTTTTTTCCCACTTTTTTTTGGAAAAATTTTTTACGTTTTTTTTTAAAATTTTCCGGGGGTTTTAAACCCAGAAATGAAAAAAAATTTCATCAAAATTTTTTTGATAAAAAACCAGTCCTTTTTTTGGGGCATCTTTCGAATTCAAAATTTTTTTCAAAAAATTTTAAAATTTTGGGGGGGGTTTTTTCCCAAGTTTTTTTCTTTTTTTTTTCCCCTTTTTTTTTTTTGGGGGGGGGGGGGGGGGGGAAAAATTTTGCCCGGTTTTAAAAAATTTCAAATTTTTTTGACAATCGTTTGGAAAATCTTAAATTTTTTTGCTTAAAAAAAGCCCATTTTTTGAGCATCTTCGAGTTTTAAAATGATAAAAAAAATTTTAAAAAATTTTTTGGTTTTTTTAAAATTTTGGGGTTTTTTTTCCCTTTTTTAAGGGTGAATTTTTAAAGGTTTTTTTTTTAAAAAATTTTCCCGGGGGTTTTAAAAGAAATAAAAAAAAAATCTTTTTCAAAATTTTGGAAAAACATTTTCCTTTTTTTGAGCTTCTTTCGGGGAAAAAATTTTTCCCAAAAAAAGAAGGTTTTTGGGGGTTTTTTAATTTTTTTTTTTTTTTCACGTTTTTTTTTGGGGGGGGGGGGGGGGGGGGGGGAAAATTTTGGGGAGGGTTTTTTAATTTTTTTCCCCGGGGGTTTTGGGGAAAATTTTCGAAAAAATTCTTAAAATTTTTTGGGTTTGGGAAATTGGTGGGTTTTGGGGGAAATTTAAAAGGATTTTTTCCCCAAGGGAAAAAAAAAATTAAAATTTTTTTTTTTTTTTGGAAAATTTTCGTTTTTCCCACTTTTTTATGGTAAAATTTTTGGGGGCAAATTTTTTAAAATTTTCCCGGGATTTTAACGGGTTTGAAAAAATCATCAAAATTTTGCATGAAAAAAAGGCCCAAAATTTTGGGGGCCTCTTTGGGAGATTCAAAAAATGTTCAGAAATTTAAAAATTTTTGGATTTCCAGTTTTTTTCATTTTTTTTTTTCTTTTTTTTGGGGGGGGGGGGGGAGGGGGGCTTTTGGGGGGGCCCTTTTTTTAAAAAATTTCCCGGGTTTTTTTTGAAAAAAATCTGATGGAAAATCTTAAAATTTTTTTTCCCTTTAAAATTTTCGGGTTTGAAGCTTTCTTAAGATTTTTTAAAATGATCAAAAATTTTAAAATTTTTTGGGTTTTTTAAAATTTTTCTTTTTTTTCCCCACGTTTTATGGTGTTTTTAATTTTTTAAAATTTTTTTTTTTAAAATTTCCCCCGGGTTTTTAAAAAAACCAGAAATGAAAAAAATCATCAAAAATTTTTTGATAAAAAAAGGGGGCCCCTTTTTTTGGATTTTTCTTTCGATTTTTTCCAAAATGTTCCCGGGGAAAAAGAAAATTTTTAAATTTTTCCCAAATTTTTTTTCATTTTTTTCACTTTTTTTTTTTTTTGGGGGGGGGGGGGGGGGGGGGGGGGGGGGCCAATTTTGGGCCCGTTTTTTAAAATTTTTTCCGTTTTTTGAAAAAATCTGAAAAAATTTAAAAATTTTTTTTGGGAAAAATAGCCCATTTTTGGGGAGATTTTCGGGTTTTTAAACCAAGGAACAAAAAATTTAAAATTTTTTTGGTTTTTTTTTTTTTGGGGTTTTTTCCCGTTTTTGGGTTTTTTGACGTTTTTTTTAAAATTTTCCCGGATTTTTAAAAAACCATTTTAATAAAATCTCAAAAATTTTGCTAAAAAACCAGCCTTTTTGGGGGGGATCTTTGGGAGATTCCAATTAGAAAAAAAATTTTTTGGGGGAAGTTTCCAGTTTTTTTTTTTTTTTTCACGTTTTTTTTTTTTTGGGGGGGGGGGGGGGGGGGGGGTGGGGGGCAATTTGACCGATTTTCAAATTTCCGAGTTTTTGACAATCTGATGAAATCTTCAAATTTTTGCTTGAAATAGTCCACTTTGAGCATCTTCAGAGTTTTACAATGATCAAAAATTAAAATTTTGGATTTTTGAAATTTTCGATTTTTTCCACGTTTTATGGTGAATTTTTGACGATTTTTTCAAATTTCGAGTTTTCAAACAGTATGATAAAATCATCGAACTTTTGCATGAAACAGTCCATTTTGAGCATCTTTCGAGATTCACAATGTTCAGAAAGTAGAAATTTTGAGTTTCCAGATTTTTCATTTTTTTTTCACGTTTTTTTTTTTTTGGGGGGGGGGAGGGGGGGGGGAATTGACATTTTTCAAATATTCCGAGTTTTGACAAATCGATGAAATCTTTCAATTTTTTGCTTGAAATG
>NW_027629026.1:0-2776 GCF_034508935.2 Berghia stephanieae | reverse complement strand
GGTCGTGAGACGATGGGTTTTTGGGTGGTTGTGGTTTTTTGGGGTAATGGTAATGATATGGGGTGGGGTGGTAGTAGTATTAATGATAATGATATGGTGGTGGTTGGTTTGGGCATGTAGTGGTAGTGAGTGAGGCTGGTGGGGTTTTGTGTGGTTGAAAGTTGGGTGCTGTTTTTGTTTAGTAGTGTTGATGATATGTGGTGGTGTATTTGTATAGTAGAGGAGTGTGTGATTGGTGGGGGTTTTTGTAATAGTGGTGGTTGGGGTGTATAGTGGGTAGTGATATGTGAGTGGGGTGTGTGGTAGTGAAAATGATAATTTAGTGGGGGGGTTTTGTGTGTTGGGTAGTGAGCGATGGGTTTGGGGGTTGTGTAGTAGTAATGAAAAATGATATGGTGGGGTGGTTGCGAGAGGGGAGTGATGACGATGTGGTTGTGGGGGTTTGTAGTAGTAGGGTATGATGTGAGTGCTAGTGGTGTTATTTGTGTGGTAGTGATAAGATGGGGTTTTGGTGGTTTGTGTAGTAGTGGTAATGGTAATGATATGGGGTGGTGGTGGTAGTAGTAGTAGTAGTAGTAGATGATGATATTGTGGGGGTTGGTTGTAGTAGTAGAGGTAGTGATGATAAAGTGGTGGTGGTTTTTGTAATAGTGGTGGTAGTGATAATGTATGGTGGTGGTTTGCAGTAGTAGTGGTAGTGATGACGATGTGGTTGTGGTGGTTGTAGTAGTATTGGTAGTGATGATGATGTGCTGCTGATGGTATAGTTGTAGTGGCAGTGATAATGATGTGGTGCTGGTGGTTGTATTAGTAGGGGGTAGTGATGATATTGTGGTGGTGGTTGTAGTAGTAGAGGTGTGATGAGATTGTGGTGGTGGTTGTTGTAATAGTGGTGGTAGTGATGGTGTTGTAGTTGGTAGTGATGATGTGGAGTGGTGGTGGTTGTAATTTTGATGATGATGTAGGGTGGTAAACCCTAGTGGAAGTGTAATGATATAGTGGTGGTGGTTGTAGTAGTTGTGGTAGTGACGAAGTGGTAATGGTGGTTGTAGTAGTAGTGCAGTGATGTTTTGGTGGTGGTTGGAAAACACATTATAGGTTATTAAAAATACACGATTACACACATTCTCTAACTTAACGTTTTGACAGCTTTATTGAAGCATAAATATACGCAACAGTTCTAAAACTATTTTATCGTGGCTTTTGATATTGTTGTTGTTTTTGTTGTGTCGTTATGTTGACATAGAAACCGAATGAATGGTAATGTTTACATTCCCAGCCCATGATATAATGGCCCTGAATGCTTTCATTGGTGGACACTTTTTAGGCTCCGAAACGTATTCTCATTCGTTTAATACTATGATTTTTATTTAAAAAATTAACAAATCTATTTTTAATTTTTCCTAGTCCTTTACAATTTTTTGTGATGATCAAAACCGATGAATTTTCCAAAGGGAGAGTTTTCAGACAAAAATTTTCGATTAAAATGTCATTTAGACCTTTCCCCTCACCCACTTCTTGAGATCGCCGATTCGTTCGCCACCATCGCGAAGTAATTTTGACCAAAAAATTTTTTTCTCTATTGTCTTCTGGCACTTTTCTAATCACTTCATATCTTTTTGTTTTCCAACATAAGTGCCTGCTCCACTCACTTTTTTGAATAAAAATTCACCCCCTACACCGGAGCATTTTCAATGTCTCAATCGTTTCTATGTTATATGTTTGTGATGAGAATATTGGCTATTAAGCTTAACTGCTGGTCAAAAATTTCTTCGCGATGGTGGCGAACGAATCGGCGATCTCAAGAAGTTGGGTGAGAGAGGGATCTAGAAATGACTTTGGGTTTGAACGAATATTTTATTGTGTTCGTGGATAGCTCACACGGTAGAGCCACGCTCTCACCTGCCAGGCGGAGTTGTCGTACCAATAAGGTCGCAGGTTCAAACCCCACCACCGCCGCGAAAAAATTTTTTATTCTCTATTGTCTTCTGGCACTTTTCTACTCACTTCATATCTTGTTGTTCAACATAAGTGCCTGCTCCACTCACTTTTCTGAATTAAAAATTCACCCCATACACCGGAGCATACTCAATGTCTCAATCGTTTCTATGTTATATGTTTGTGATGAGAATATTGGCTATTAAGCTTAACTGCTGGTCAAAATTACTTCGCGATGGTGGTGCGAACGAATCGGCGATCTCAAGAAGTGGGTGAGAGAGGGATCTAGAAATGACTTTGGGTTTGAAACGAATATTTTTGTGTTCGTGGATAGCTCACACGGTAGAGCCACGCTCTCACCTGCCAGGCGGAGTTGTCGTACCATAAGGTCGCAGGTTCAAACCCCACCGCCGCGAAAAAAAAAATTTTTTCTCTATTGTCTTCTGGCACTTTTCTACTCACTTCATATCTTGTTGTTACCAACATAAGTGCCTGCCCACTCACTTTTCTGAATTAAAAATTCACCATACACCGGAGCATACTCAATGTCTCAATCGTTTCTATGTTATATGTTTGTGATGAGATATGGCTATTAAGCTTAACTGTGGTCAAAATTACTTCGCGATGGTGGTGAACGAATCGGCGATCTCAAGAAGTGGGTGAGAGAGGGATCTAGAATGACTTTGGGTTTGAAACGAATATTTTTGTGTTCGTGGATAGTCACACGGTAGAGCCACGCTCTCCCCTCCCAGGCGGAGTTGTCGTACCAATAAGGTCGCAGGTTCAAACCCCACCACCGCCGCGAAAAAAATTTTATTCTCTATTGTCTTCTGGCACT
>NW_027629025.1:0-2780 GCF_034508935.2 Berghia stephanieae | reverse complement strand
GAATGTAAAGAGTTTTATCTTTTGTTAAGTTACTGAGTAAAAAAAAACCTCCCTCCCATCCCCATCATGTAGATTAATTCTCGGCTGGAAAAATAATTTTCTTTTTTTTTTTTCTTATTTTCCCCCAGATTATATGTGACGGCCAGGAATAAAATTTATAAGGACGAACTTCAGATGGCCTTCCATTTTTAGGACCCTTTATAAAAGGAAGACGACGGTGGGATCCCATGTCTAATAAGATCACTCAGGACAGCCTTCCCAGAGTTTCAAAGAACTTTTGCCGGATTATAAGATAAAACTTTTTTCAGATAAAATGCGAGCATGGCCTGAGGACAAAGACCTTATTTTCGAATAGCCTATACAGTCCATTTCTTTTTTTTTTATTTGACAACAAAACCAACGTTTGAACTGATCTCACTCCCTGGGAACATATTGTCGGCCGTGGAGAAAAGAAAGTTTCTTTCAAACAGCTCATATATATTTATATATTGCTGGAAAATTTAAATTGAAGTTAAGTTCATTTATTTTGCCTGAAATTCCAAACAGATGGTTTTACTAATTGTAATTCTTTGTAAATTGGCGGGGTTGGTAAAGGCTTTTTTAAAGGCTGGCTTAAAAAAAAGGTTCTTTATGAAATGTTCAGTTCATCAATAATTACATCAGAGAAGACAAGTCTTAAAAAGGCGTAAGTAAATTTATGAGTTTGGTTTTGTTTTCCTTAGTCTAGATAACACAAAAATTACGGAGTAAAGAATCGGCTTCTACGGGGGAGATAATTTGGGGAAAGTTCGGGGGGGGGGGGGCGGGGGTTTTTTTTTTTTTTTTCTTATAAAGAAATGAGATTTATCTAATTCTTAAGTTACTTCACAGTAACAAAATACCCCCCCTCCCATTCCCCATATGTAGATTAATTTCGGCTAGTGAAAAATAATATTTTTTTTTCTTTTCTTTCTTATTTTCCCCCAGATATTGTGACGGCCAGGAATAGTTTACTATAGACGAACCTCAGATGGCCTTCCATTATTTAGGAGCCTGTAGAAGGAAGACGACGGTGGATCCAAGTCTTTTTAGATCATCAGGCACAGCCTTCCCAGAGTTTAAAAGAACTTTTGCCAAGATTGAGTTTAAAACTTTAACAGTTTAAAATGCGAGCTGGCTGAGGAAAAAGACCTCAGCACAGACCCCCAACAAAAGACTTGTTGAAAAGCCTGACGGACGATTCCAACTGGGCTGACACCTCAGAGTTCGAGGACACATTAATGATGTTTCGTTTATAGGCAGCTTGTCCGTCTTGGAGCCTTGCGAAACTTGTCTGTTGATGAGTTTAGGCGGCTCGGGGAGACTGACCAAAATATAATCTGTATCGAGCAGAAGTAAACCAGCACAAAACCATGAAGACATATGGTCCAGCGGGCATTTATTTCACCCCCTACCCTAAAAGCCCACATTGAAAGGTACAGTGTGATACTATTATTATTATTTTTATTATTTTTATTATTTTATTATTATTATTATTATTATTTTTATTTTATTATTATATATTATTATTATTATTATTATTATTTATTTATTACTATTATTATTTATATAATGTTAATACTTGAAGATAATCGTAAATTTAGAATTGGGTATTTTGCCGTCTCCCCCCCCCCCCCCCTTAAAAAAAACCCCAGAAAAATAAAACAAACAAAAAACAAACAAAACAAAAAAAGCAAAAGATAACCAAACACAAAGCAGAACACAGAGGCAGAACACAAGAAAATACTTATTCTGTTTATTTTTGATTTTTTATGTGTGTTTTTTTCTTCTATTCTTTTTTTTCAGCAGAGGGAATCACCTGAAGAAGTTCAGTCGGCCTTTCCCGAAAAAGCGATGCATCACAGTTTGCAGGTAAAACAGGGGGAAAGTATGCGGCCAAAACTCACGACAAAAATATTTTAAAGGTTGCAAGCATTGGAGCAGGTACGTGTGTGAAAAAAAAATTGGGGCGGGGGGGCTTTCTTACATTTTTTGGTCTTTGACCCCGGTTTACTGGGAATTTTTTTTTTTGGGGTAAAATTTAATAAAAATGATAATAATTATTAAAAATAAAAATTAATAAAAAAATTTTTTTTAATAATAAAAATAATAATAAAATTTAAATTTAAAAAAATAATAAAATTTAAAATTTTAAAAATAAAATAAAAAAAAATTAATAAATAATTTAAAAATAATAAAAATAATAATAATAAAAAAAATTTAAAAATTTTAATTTAAAAAAAATAAAAATTTAATAAAAATAATAAAATAAAAATTTTTAATAAGCCCTGGGTACGTTTCTGGGCCCCCCATATTTAGAATGAAAAAGAAAAACCCCAAAGGAAACCTTTTTTGGTGTTGTTAAAGGGGAAATGCAATCGGGGGAAAAAAAATGGGTGTCAAATCCCAAAAAGGTTAAATTCCCCTTTAAAATTTTTTTAAAAATTCGTACTACAGTTGTTTTAAAAAAAAGGCTAGCCCTGTTTTCTTACTTTTTTGGTTTTTTTGGGGAAAAAAAAAAAGTTAGGGGAAAGCTTGGGAGGGTTTAAATGAGTAAGATTTTTTTTAAAAAAAAAAAAAAAACACGGGTTTAGATTTTTCAAATTCAAGTTTATTTTTTAAAAATTAAAAACCCGATAAAAGTGTGCTTTTTCAAAAAACTTTGCTGCAAAAAACCCCGGAGAAGTCCCCCAATAACCCCCTCAGGGGGAAGACAAGGTTTTAAAAAGGGGTAAGAAAATTATGAGTTTGGTTTTTTTCCT
>NW_027629024.1:0-2780 GCF_034508935.2 Berghia stephanieae | reverse complement strand
AAAAAAAATAAATAAAACAAAAAAAAAAAAAAAAAAAAAAAAAAAAAAAAAAAAAAGTTTAAATTTTCCCAATTTGGCGTTTGCAATATAAAATTTAAAAAAAAAACATACTTTTGGTTTCTAATCATATAAAAAAATTCAAAAAATTTTTTTTTTTTCGTTCATTTTTTTTAAAATTTTTAAAAAACCCACAACAAAAATTTTAGAAAATCTTTTTATAAAATTCATTATTTTTTACATGTTTTATTACGTATTTAAAAAGTCATGTTATCAAAACCCAATTTTTAAAAATGTGTTGATTTAATTCCCCCCATGTTTTTAAAAAAGAATTGTTTTATAATTTAAGTATTTGGATTCACGGATGTATTGTGAAGACAATATAAAAAACATTGGATGCAATCCCTTTTTGATCCCAGCTTTTACGAAAAACAAATAAACATCCCCGCCAGATGAAAGTGCGAACTAAAAAACAATAGTCACTTTAATTTTTTCCTGATTATTTTTATTTCAATGATTAATGAATCCCCCAAGGGCGGTTTTTTTTTTTAAAAAATAACAAAGAGCTGAGTGACGTTTTTTCCTTCGGTGAAGTTATACTTCGGATATTTTTAAATTCTTGGCTTGGAATTTCCAATATTTTGCATTAAAAACCCCAAAAATAGCAAATCAACAAGAATTAGGAGAGGTGTTGTTAAATTTTTCCAAAAACCCGCGAAATTTTTTTGCGCTGTTAAAATTCCTTTACCACCTCATTTTAACCCGCCCTGTATTCCCCCCCCCTCTTCTCTCTCTTCTCTCTCCTCTTTCTCTCTTCTCTCTCTTTTTCCACTCCTTTTCCCCTCTATTATTTCTATCTATCTATCTATATATCTTTTCTTTTTTTTTAATTTACATATCATGTATTTTAAAATTAATATATATATATTTTATTATATTTTAATTTTATATAAGATGTATGTATATAAAAGCAAAAATATAATTTTGTTATGTAGAGTCATTCCCTTTTTTGTCTTTAAATCTTTTCCGGTTAAAAAACTCTTTGGGAAAAGTGAGAACCAGCCCTGCGAGTGAACAGTGAAAAAACGAATGGGTTTAAACATATTGAATATTAGGTGTCACAACTTTTTTTAGAAATGTTTTGGGCGATTTTTGGGGTTTAATTTGTTGAAAAGAACGAAGGTGGTTGGTTTTTATTGACGCCAGAAATAATTTAGAAAAGAAAAAAAATGCTATCCTTAAAACCCAAAAGATCAGTTGCACAAGTTTATGAAAGCCATTTCCCCCGGATGACTGGTTTTAACATTCAATGATTTTAAAAACCAGTATTTTGATATTACACATTCGTTCCTATTATGGTCACGAAAGAAAAAAAAAATCCCAAAAAAGGGTTTTTTTCTTTTTTTTTCCCGTTTATTTGCGATAAATTTTGGGGCTTTGTTTCTACACACTGTGCTGGGGTGTCAATTTTTGGTGAGCTGATTATGAATTTAAAGAAAGAAAGGGGGCCCGGGGGAGGGTTAGCTCTATGAAAGAAAGCCGAGTTCTAAAGGGCCCATTTTCCGCCCATTTTTTTAAGCCAAAATCTTATGGGAAAATTTATTAAAATGGCCATGGGGAAATTTTTATCACGGGGGTTTCGATTGGTATTATTTCAAATGTGTGCAATTTATTTTCAAACATTTTTTTCTTTTTGAACACAGAAAACAAGAGACAAGCCCAAACATAGGGCGGCAGAGAGGGCCCACGTCTGTTCAGTTTTCCCGTAAAAAAAAAAAAATTTAGCTTTTAAATTTTGGCAATAAACCACTAAACGTGTAAAACCCCCGAGACAGGGAGCTATTAGGCGATATTACAATTTTTTTTTTGGACAGAGACAAAGCTGTTAACGGTAGGTTTCACCCGGTACGGTGAGAGAAAGGGGGAGTAAAGGGGGGGGGGCCCTTTTTCCCAAAGGGGATAAAAATTTAAAAGGGGGTAAATCTGACATGGGGAACAAAAAAAACAAACGACGTTTCGGCCTTTGGGCCCTTTTTTAAGTAAACACAAAAATTTAAAATTTAATTTAGATTGTCATAATAAAATAGGCGAAAATTTGTAAATGTATGTGGGTGTGTGTGTGTGTGTGTGTGTGTGTGTGTGCAATGGAAAGAGATAGAGAGAGGGAAAGAGATGAGGGGAGAGAGAGAGAGAGAGAGGGAGAGAGAGAGACTCAATTATGCATCGAACAAGACCTTCCGATCCACATAGCCGCACAAGCATTATGTTTTTTTCAAAGTGTACAACCCCCCCCCCCCCCCCGCGCCACTATTTGAGGTTTTTGATGTGATAATGTAACCTCATAATGTAGCCGGAAATAAGGGTTTTAACGAGAAATTCAATAACCAATTGACCGCACATTTACAAAGTCCCCCCCCCCCCCAACATAAAAAGAGAAAAATTTGAGCTTTCTAATATGAAAAAATAGCGAAAATAAAAAGCCAAAAACGTGCTCAATGGGCTTTACAGGGGCAATTTAAAAAAAAAACCCGGGAAAAAAACAAAAGGCCCCGTAAAAAACCCCTGCGCCAATAACATTATAAATACCAAAAAAAAAACTGTCAACTATTTCCTCAACAGATTAGCCCGAAAATAGAAAAATCCCCAACATACCCAAAGGGGGTTTCGCCAAGACAAAGAAATCGGACTTGTAGGGAAAACCATAAATGGTTGGCAGCAAAGGCACTAAAAGAAAACTATCCTAACAAAAACCCGGAAATCGATATGCCCGCACCCTTTGATAC
>NW_027629023.1:0-2780 GCF_034508935.2 Berghia stephanieae | reverse complement strand
CTTCTTCTTCTTCTTTTTTTCTTCTTCTTCTTTTCCTTTTTTTTTTCTTCTTCTTCTTTTTTCTTCTTCTTTTCTTCTTCTTCTTCTTTTTCTTCTTCTTCTTCTTCCTCTTCTTTTCTTCTTCTTCCTTCTTTTCTTTTTTCTTCTTTTCTTTTCTTCTTTTCTTCTTCTTTTTCTTCTTCTTCTTTTCTTCTTCTTTTCTTCCTCTTTTTTTATTCTTTTATTTTATTATTATTTTATTATTATTTTTATTATTTTATTATTTTTATTATTTTTATTTTTATTATTATTATATTATTATTATTTTATTAATTATTATTTTTTTTTATTTTTATTATTATTTTTATTATTTTATTATTTTTATTATTATTATTATTTTATTATTATTATTATTATTATTATTAATTCGGGACCCCGTTTTAAAAAAAAAAAAAAAAAAGATATTAAGGCATAGCTTATTATTCCCAAATTTTTCCCCGGGCCCACGCTACCAATTATCCATTCTACTGAGGAAAATTTTATATTAATCACGTCACTATAAATTCTGAAAAAAAAAACCCCCAAAACCCCCAAAAACTGTTAAAAAAAAAAATTTGGCCTGAAAAAACTCGTCCTTAAAATTTCGATTGTTAATTGACCCTCTCCTTGGGGGAAAAAAAAAAAAAAAAAAAAAAAAAAAAAAAAAAAAAAAAAAAAAAAAAAAAAAAAAAAAAAAATCCAAAAAAAACTTGCGAAGGTTTGAAGTTTTGCCAAGTGACGGTTTTAAATTGATCGATTTTTAAATTTTGAAGGGAAATTTTTTTGGGCCCAAATTTGAAAAAAACCCCCCCCGGATTTTTAAAAAGAGTGCGAAGATTGTCGTGACGCCTATAGGAGTTTTTAATGTCTGTCAAAGATCAAAATTTCCACCCGAAAGCTAAAGGGGTTTACGGGCCCTGACATTGACACCCAATTAATCATTTTAATGCCAAAACCCGGGGAAAAAAAACCCCAAACTGTATGTAAAAGTTTGGCCAGAAAACTGGGCCTTAAAATATCGATCGATTTAAATGCCCCTCATCATCCCAAAAAATCTCAAATCTGGGCCTTCGAGAATTTTTAAAGGTTTTTAAAAAATTTTTTTCCAAGGAGAAGGTCATTTATATCAATCGATATTTGAAGGACGGTTTTCTGGCCTTTTTTTTTAAATCCCGTTTTTTTTTGTTTTTTTTTTTTTTTGTTTTAAAGTATGGCAGTCAATTGGTTAAACCCCCCACCGAAAACCCGCCTACAAAACCCCTTTTGTGTCAAATCTCCAATGACATGTACAGCTTGAGTCCCCAATACACCACACACTACAGTTTCAGGAAAAAAAAAAAAGAGCAAGTTTAAAAATTGTTGGGTTTTTGTGTCGCGACGTCCCCACCACCATCACAACCATCATTTTACCACCCCTACCACCGCTATCATCATTTAATCTCATCATCATATATCATATCATTAACATCTTTATCATCATCATCATCATCATCCCTCATCATCATCATCATCATCAAACCATCATCATTATTATTTTTTATTATTTTTATTTTTTATTATTATTTTTTATTATTATTTTTATTATTTTTTTATCATTATTATTATTTTTATTATTATTATTTTTTATTATTTTTATTATTATTTTATTATTATTATTATTATTTTATTATTCTTATTCTTATTCCCTTTTTATTCTTATTCTTCTTCTTCTTTTTTCTTTTTTATTATTTTTTTTTAAATTTTTATTATTATTATTATTATTATTATTGTTGTTGTTGGGTTTTTATTATAAAATAGTAGTGTTTTAGTAGTAGTAATAATAGTAGAAGTAGTAGTAGTAGTAGTAGTAGTAGTAGTAGCAGTAGTTGTTCTTGTTGTAGTAGTAGTAATAGTGGTGGTGATGGTGGTTGTATGGTAGTGGTAATAGTGCAGTTGTAGTAGTTGTAGCATAAGTACAGTATTTTTCTATTTGCTTTGTCTGGCACTGAAATTTGCCAACGTTTTCATATGAATAACGTAATTTAAATACTATCTATTTTTTTTTTATTTTGGGGGCCCCCAAATTTTTTTATTTATTTATTTATTTTTTTATTTACTTATTTATGTGTTTCTTTATTTATTTGTGTATTTATTTATTTATCTATTTATTTTCTTATTAATTTAGTTATTTATTGGAGACCAATTACGAAAACTATGAAAAAAGTCAAAAATTAACGCCAGCAGGCAAAGACTTGACTATTTGATAGTATGCAGATGACGTCACTCAGGCCTTTTTTATTGTTTTTGCCATCCGCGTTTGTGGGTTGTTTCACTAAACTTTTTATTAAAGACTATAAAAGTTCATGGTTACACAGGGGTTTGTGTGTTGGTCCGTTATCTTTCCCGGGTGGGGAAAGTTGTGAACTCCCTTGGGCCCAAACGCATTCTATCTTTAGGAAAATACGGGGTGTTTTGTCCATGTCCTTGGTTTCATTTATGCGTCTGGTTTGGTCGGTGCCTTTGTTAAGTATTGATACATTACCAGAATACCAGGAATAGATTGCTTATCGACGAGGGAAACAATCTGATTGGCTTCTATCAATAATTAAAATTTAAAAATGATATTAGTATTAGACACAAAAGTATCTATTTTTGGAATTTTTTCTATTTAGGGGCCCTAACTTAGGAAGGGCCCCGGGGAGAATATTACATTGCTTTCTCTGGCTAAGCTATTGGGGTTCGGAAAATTTTTTATTTTCCAAACTCTCTCTCTCTCTCTCTCT
>NW_027629022.1:10000-17338 GCF_034508935.2 Berghia stephanieae | reverse complement strand
AAAAATAAGGCAAATCCATTGTCAAGATAAGATGTAGGGGATTCCCCTATCAGTGGGACAATGTCCTACCTGGATTATCGATGATTTGATAAGGAATGATAGTTCAAGTTCAAAGGTCAAGATAGATAGAAAGTAAGACTATCGTGATATCCGATTCATATAGATTGTATGCGCTTGGCTAAGAAGCTTACAATATTGCCATCCGGAAGTATAATAGACAAACACACAAAACTGTGTATAACCTTGAACTTTTAATACAATTTAGTGAGAATTACTCATAAACGTGAATGGCAAAAAACAATAACAAAGACCTGAGTGACGTCAACTTCGAACTATCTATAGATAGTATGCGCTTGGCTAAGAAGCTCACGACATTGCCATCCGGAAGTATAATGGACCAACACACAAAACTATGTGTAACCTTGGACTTTTATAGCCTGGTTAATAGAGTTTAGTGAGAATTACTCATAAACGCGGATGGCAAAAAAAACAACAAAAAAACAAAGACCCGAGTAACGTCAACTTCATTCCATCTATAAACGAGATTTTATCCTGTAGTAACTATCCGGGCTATTTTTACTACTAATTCTGATTTGATTAATCATTGACACAAAACAGAGACGCTTCATAGTTATTAATACCACAGTTAATTACGGTCACTGGCCAGGCTCAATAAGGCTTGGCTTTAACAAAATGAGATCCCGAGAGTTCAGTTGGTAGATCTCTAGCTTCAGACGGAAAGAGACTCTGATCGATTCCGGTTAAAATCAATATTTATTTGGAGACCCCTTTATCTACCTAGGAAAAATTGGTAGGTAGCTGGGACTTAAAGGTCTTACGGAAAATATTTTGTCAAAGACCATCGTCGTATCCAAAGGAAATAAGCAATTGTTTTGTCCTTTTAACGCTATAGAAACCAGAATAAAGTCCGTCTCTAGGCACATACCTTATTTACTATAACAAGGCGAGGTACCGTAATCTTGCGCAATAATAAAAGCCATATAAAATACAATTAAGATCTGGTATAGTTTTCGTTAATCTGATGTCATTTAAAATCATGGCTTTTAATTATTTTTTTTTTATATTGGGAAGAAAAAATAGGTAGAAAAAAGAATGAAAATAAGATACTCTAACACAGTATGCGCTTGGCTAAGAAGC
The DNA here is from genome assembly GCF_034508935.2 of Berghia stephanieae. Classification (NCBI taxonomy): domain Eukaryota; kingdom Metazoa; phylum Mollusca; class Gastropoda; order Nudibranchia; family Aeolidiidae; genus Berghia; species Berghia stephanieae. The sequence continues at coordinate 16,180 of NW_027629022.1, read as the reverse complement.
TCATAACATTTCCATCCGGAAGTATAACGGACCAACACACAAAACTATGTGTATCCATGAACGTTTATAGTCAGGTTAGTACAGTTCAGTGAGCATTACTCATAAACGCGGATGGCAAAAAAACAATAACAAAGACCTGAGTGACGTCATCTTCGAACTATCTATAAAAGCAAATTTCAACAAAGAAATACATGACTATATTTATTGTACTGTCGAAGCAGTTTAGTGACTTAGTGAGTTGAGATAAATATAAAAAAGAATATTGCTGTTCTTACACGAATAAAATGGGCCTTTTACGTTTTCGCCAGACAGTTCTTAGTTCATAAATATAACATAAGTCTATCCAAATGGTCCCTTATCTTACATAAAAGTATAAAAATTGAGATTTATTTGAGATCCCCGGCATACGATATTTTTCGATTCTTTTTTTATTTTGGGCCAAAGTCATGGTCGCTTTAATTTATTGATATTTGCATTAAAAGTTTTCTCGCCAAAAAACTATTAAAAAGTGTTTTGTCTGTGTATTGTTGTATTGTGATATATTTATTGTACAGTCAAAGCAATTTAGTTGTAAAGTAGTTTGGAGACAAATATAAAAGCAATACATGTTAGAATAGTGATATGTTGAATGTTAACATGTAAATGCTAATGCCGCTACGGATGGTTGATTGGGAATGTGAAGGGTGGGGGGGGGGGGGGGGGGAAGGGGTGTTGACCATTTACCTGTGTTTAAATAGCCCTTCTTTTGATGGTAAAAAAGAGGATGTAATGCATTTGTAGTTCTTATTTCATTCCTTTCTTGTGACAATAAGTTCAGTGAATTAATAGCTATCAGGCTTGATGAAACTTGAGAAACAGAGTACAGAGTAGGAGTTCAAGGTAGAAGAAATACGCTTCAACAGACGTGACTTCAGTTCCCTCGTAATGACGCATAGTAACTTATTAACTGGCTCTAGACTGGGTTGCGGTGTTTATTAGATTTTGGCGGAAAGTACTTTGTGATAAACTAGAGTCCTAAGAAAAGGGAATCACTCAATTGCTATTGTACGTTTTAAATAATTAATGACATAAATAAAATTCCCTTTATACATCCCATTGGGGAAATTTGTCTCTGGGGTCTATTCAAAGGGAAGATTGGAATAACCCTGGGGTCCACCGCAGTTCAGGGCCGCAAATTGAACTGGGAGAGGTGACTTGCTCAACAAGGCCGCACAGTGCAATGGCGGGTGATTTGAACTCGGTACCTTTCGAAGCAAAGACCGTTCCACTGATCCACGCTGCCCCTATAGAAACAGGGATAAAAGCCTACCCATGGACTAATGGCTCGAAAAAAAAAACTACTTGTTAAAAATTTTTCATGAAAAAAACTTGCGTCGAATTTGCAAGGGTCAGAATCTAGTGATTAACTGGTTTGAATCAGAATTGAATAGGCTTCAACAATCGTGACGTCACTTCCCTCGTCATGATGCATAGTAACTTAGTAACTGGTTCTAAACTATCGGAACAATGGCGGACGCCTTATGAAATACTTACCCAACGAACATAAAAAATGTATCCAGAGGAGAAAAACATTATGAATCAGATCATGTTTTGACTTTTATATCTTCTGATCGCATCAAATGTGAAAAAGTTCTATCCAGCATGAAGACTAAAAAGTACCGATTTACTTTGTTTAGAACCAAGATGCTCGTTTCTGGGCGGACGTGATATCAGACTATTGAATCCTATTAGTCGTGGATATGAAATCTTGGTTTTTAGTTTCTCACTCTAAAATGCCGGTGTGTCTTTTTTACGAAACCCGCCGAAACCCGCCGAAACCCGCCGAAACCCGCCGAAACCCGCCGAAACCCGATGAAACCCGACGAATCCCGACAACGTTATGGGAAGTAGGTGGCTGTGGGGAGTGAACCTAGAACTCAGGGAAGTGTACACCATTGGGGAGTGAACCTGGGACTGGGTTTCGGCGGGTTTCGTAAAAAAGAACCAGTGCTTTTTTACGAAACCCGCCGAAACCCGCCGAAACCCGCGAAACCCGACAATATACAGCAAAGTTATGGGAAGTAGACAACTGTGGGGAGTGAACCCGAGACTCAGGGAAGTGTACACCAGTCGGGAGTGAACCTGAGACTAAGTTTATCGGCCGGTTTCGGCGGGTTTCGTAAAAAAGAATTAGTGCTTTATTACTAAACCCGCCGAAACCCGCCGAAACCCGACAATATCCGGCAAAGTTATGGGAGTTTGGCAACAGTGGGGGGTGATCCTGGGAGTCAGGGAATTGCACACCAGTGGGGAGTTAACCTGGGACTGTGTAAAAAGGATATCAGTGGGAAATAAACCTGGGACTAAAGGGACATGGATACCATTGAAAGTTGAAGCCGGATATGGGAATTGAGTACCAGAGGAGAATGAACCTGACACTATAGAAGGTGGGCGCCAGTGGGGAGTGAACCTGGGATTCAGGGAATTGCACACCAGTGGGGACTTAACCTGGGACTGTGTAAAAAGGATATCAGTGGGAAATAAACCTGGGACTAAAGGGAGATGAATACCATTGAAAGTTGAAGCCGGATATGAGAGTTTGGTACCAGAGGAGAATGAACCTGACACTATAGGAGGTGGGCGCCAGTGGGGAGTGAACCTGGGACTATGTAAAAAGGATATCAGTGGGAAATAAACCTGGGACTAAAGGGAGATGAATACCATTGAAAGTTGAAGCTGGATATGAGAGTTTGGTACCAGAGGAGAATGAACCTGACACTATAGGAGGTGGGCGCAGTGGGGAGTGAACCTGGGACTATGTAAAAAGGATATGAGTGGGAAATAAACCTGGGACTAAAGGGAGAAGGATACCATTGAAAGTTGAAGCCGGATATGGGAGTTGAGTACCAGAGGAGAATGAACCTGACACTATAGGAGATGGGCGCCAGTGTGGAGTGAACCTGGGACTCAGGGAAGTGCACACCAATTTGGAGTTAACCTGGGACTGTGGGAGATGGATAACTGTGGGTATCCGAGCCGAACTATAGGAGTTGGCTACCAGAGGAGAATAAACCTGACACTATAAAAGGTGGGCGCCAGTGGGGAGTGAACCTGGGAGTCAGGGAATTGCACACCAGTGGGGATTTAACCTGGGAATATGTAAAAAGGATATCAGTGGAAAATAAACCTGGTACTAAAGGGAGATGGATACCATTAAAATTTGAAGCTTGGTATGAGAGTTTGGTACCAGAGGAGAATGAACCTGACACTAAAGGAGGTGGGCGCCAGTGGGGAGTGAACCTGGGACTATGTAAAAAGGATATGAGTGGGAAATAAACCTGGGACTAAAGGGAGATGAATACCATTGAAAGTTGAAGCCGGATATGAGAGTTTGGTACCAGAGGAGAATGAACCTGACACTATAGGAGGTGGGCGCCAGTGGGGAGTGAACCTGGGACTATGTAAAAAGGATATCAGTGGGAAATAAACCTGGGACTAAAGGGAGATGAATACCATTGAAAGTTGAAGCTGGATATGAGAGTTTGGTACCAGAGGAGAATGAACCTGACACTATAGGAGGTGGGCGCCAGTGGGGAGTGAACCTGGGACTATGTAAAAAGGATATGAGTGGGAAATAAACCTGGGACTAAAGGGAGAAGGATACCATTGAAAGTTGAAGCCGGATATGGGAGTTGAGTACCAGAGGAGAATGAACCTGACACTATAGGAGATGGGCGCCAGTGTGGAGTGAACCTGGGACTCAGGGAAGTGCACACCAATTTGGAGTTAACCTGGGACTGTGGGAGATGGATAACTGTGGGTATCCGAGCCGAACTATAGGAGTTGGCTACCAGAGGAGAATAAACCTGACACTATAAAAGGTGGGCGCCAGTGGGGAGTGAACCTGGGAGTCAGGGAATTGCACACCAGTGGGGAGTTAACCTGTGAATATCTAAAAAAGAATATCCGTGGGAAATAAATCCGGCTTCAACTCCCAATGGTATCCATCTCCCTTTAGTCCCAGATTTATTTCCTACTGATATCCTTTATACATATTCCCAGGTTAACTCCCCACTGGTGTGCAATTCCCTGAGTCCCAGGTTCACTCCCCACTGGCGCCCACCCCTTTTGTGTCAGGTTCATTCTCCTCTGGTACCAAGCTTTCATATCCGGCTTCAACTTTCAATGGTATCCATCTCCCTTTAGTCCGAGGTTTATTTCCCACTGATATCCTGTTTACATAGTCCCAGGTTCACTCCCCACTGGCGCCCACCTCCTATAGTGTCAGGTTCATTCTCCTCTGGTACCAAACTCTCATATCCGGCTTCAACTTTCAATGGTATTCATCTCCCTTTAGTCCAGGTTTATTTCCCACTGATATCCTTTTTACATAGTCCCAGGTTCACTCCCCACTGGCGCCCACCTCCTATAGTGTCAGGTTCATTCTCCTCTGGTACCAAACTCTCATATCCGGCTTCAACTTTCAATGGTATTCATCTCCTTTAGTCCCAGGTTTATTTCCCACTCATATCCTTTTTACATAGTCCCAGGTTCACTCCCCACTGGCGCCCACCTCCTATAGTGTCAGGTTTCTCTCTCTTCTGGTACCCAACTACCAAATCCGGCTTTAACTCCCAATGGTATCCACCTCCCTTTAGTCCCAGATTTATTTCCTACTGATATCCTTTTTACATAGTCCCAGGTTCACTCCCCACTGGCGCCCACCTCCTATAGTGTCAGGTTCATTCTCCTCTGGTACCAAACTCTCATATCCGGCTTCAACTTTCAATGGTATTCATCTCCCTTTAGTCCCAGGTTTATTTCCCACTGATATCCTTTTTACATAGTCCCAGGTTCACTCCCCACTGGCGCCCACCTCCTATAGTGTCAGGTTCATTCTCCTCTGGTACCAAACTCTCATATCCGGCTTCAACTTTCAATGGTATTCATCTCCCTTTAGTCCCAGGTTTATTTCCCACTGATATCCTTTTTACATAGTCCCAGGTTCACTCCCCACTGGCGCCCACCTCCTATAGTGTCAGGTTCATTCTCCTCTGGTACCAAACTCTCATATCCGGCTTCAACTTTCAATGGTATTCATCTCCCTTTAGTCCCAGGTTTATTTCCCACTGATATCCTGTTTACATAGTCCCAGGTTCACTCCCCACTGGCGCCCACACCCTTTTTTGTCAGGTTCATTCTCCTCTGGTACCAAGCTCTCATATCCGGCTTCAACTTTCAATGGTATTCATCTCCCTTTAGTCCCAGGTTTATTTCCCACTGATATCCTTTTTACATAGTCCCAGGTTCACTCCCCACTGGCGCCCACCTCCTTTAGTGTCAGGTTCATTCTCCTCTGGTACCAAACTCTCATACCAAGCTTCAAATTTTAATGGTATCCATCTCCCTTTAGTACCAGGTTTATTTTCCACTGATATCCTTTTTACATATTCCCAGGTTAAATCCCCACTGGTGTGCAATTCCCTGAATCCCAGGTTCACTCCCCACTGGCGCCCACCTTCTATAGTGTCAGGTTCATTCTCCTCTGGCACTCAACTCCTATAGTTCGGCTCGGATACCCACAGTTATCCATCTCCCACAGTCCAAGGTTAACTCCCAATTGGTGTGCACTTCCCTGAGTCCCAGGTTCACTCCACACTGGCGCCCATCTCCTATAGTGTCGGGTTCATTCTCCTCTGGTACTCAACTCCCATATCCGGCTTCAACTTTCAATGGTATCCATCTCCCTTTAGTCCCAGGTTTATTTCCCACTGATATCCTTTTTACACAGTCCCAGGTTAAGTCCCCACTGGTGTGCAATTCCCTGAATCCCAGGTTCACTCCCCACTGGCGCCCACCTTCTATAGTGTCAGGTTCATTCTCCTCTGGTACTCAATTCCCATATCCGGCTTCAACTTTCAATGGTATCCATGTCCCTTTAGTCCCAGGTTTATTTCCCACTGATATCCTTTTTACACAGTCCCAGGTTAACTCCCCACTGGTGTGCAATTCCCTGACTCCCAGGATCACCCCCACTGTTGCCAAACTCCCATAACTTTGCCGGATATTGTCGGGTTTCGGCGGGTTTCGGCGGGTTTCGTAATAAAGCACTAATTCTTTTTTACGAAACCCGCCGAAACCGGCCGATAAACTTAGTCTCAGGTTCACTCCCGACTGGTGTACACTTCCCTGAGTCTCGGG
>NW_027629021.1:0-2773 GCF_034508935.2 Berghia stephanieae | reverse complement strand
GAGATCTTCCAAAATCGTTGTAAAAGTTGTTGTGTAATTAGGCTATGCCAATAGTATAAATAATTATTTTGGTATGTTTTAATCACTTATTTTGTTCCATATTTCTTTCAATATCAAAAGCTGATTGAAAAAATATGAAATATTATGAATAATTACGTATTATCAAAATTGGATAAAGGCCGAAATATAAATTCCAAATGAATTCATTGACTATTTTCATCTTTATGATATTTTTTGTATATGTCAACGTTTGGAAAAGGGAAGAAACAAAACCCCCGTTGACAAAAATGGTGGTGTTTCGTGTCACAAGTACAAGGGTCTAGCGAGAATCAAGGACCACCTCTCTCAAACTCAGGCACCGGAGTGGAAATCAACGTCTTCCATTGCCAAACGCGGGAAAGGGCCATCAACCCGCATCCCAGACTAGTGACTACCGCATCACTTGGACAGAGTCGGGTCCTCGACCATCAGAATTTGTGAAAGCCGTGACTAAGAAAAGGGTTAGAAACCATATTAGATAAATATGGAAAATCGTGACAGAATGATGTGAAATATTTGCAGAAAACTATTAGTCTATGTATGGCAACCGCCTTAGATAGATAGATAGATAGATAGATAGTCAGAGCGATAGGGAGAGAGAGAGAGAGAGAGAGACTCACACACACAGAGGGATAAAGAGAGAGAGAGAGAGAGAGGAGAGAGATAAAGGTAGATAGGGAGAGTCTATCTTTCACACACACACACACAGAAATGGAGAGAGAGATAGAGGGAGAGATAAAGAGAGAGATAGAGAGAGAGGGAGAGAGAGAGAGAGAGAGAGAGATATGGTAAAGTTTAGGAAGCATGCATTGCTAGTGTAATGATTTTCTTCATTATTATTATTATTATTTATTATTTTAATTATTAATAGTTTTTTATTATTATTTTTAAATTATTATTTTATTATTATTAATTATTATTATTATTATTATTATTATTATTTATTATTTTTTTTTTTTTTTATTATTATTTATTAATTATTTTATTTTATTATTATTATTATTTATTATTATTATTATTTTTTTTATTATTATAAGAGCGAGCTTTGGAAATTTTCAGATCCTCCGACCCTGAAAGTGATTTTGTAATATGGCTAGACCAAATAGCCCAACAGTATGGAAACAAAGTATTTGAATTTTTTCTCAAATAAATCTGATTCCAGACTTTCAGGTAAGCTTCGACTAGATAAATCTTTCCAAAAACGTTGACAAGTTTTTGGAGAAATTTAGGGGTATGCAAATAGTATAAATAATTTTTTTGGTATTTTTAAAAATATTTTTTGCCATATTTCTTTCAATATCAAAAGCTGTTTTGAAAATATAAATGTTATAAAATAATTACGTATTAACAAAATTGGGATAAAGGCCGAAATATAATTTCCCAAAATAAAATTTTCTTGACTATTTTCATCTTTATATATTTTTCTGTATATTCAACTTTTGGGAAAAGGAAGAAAGATAAAAAAAAGGGTCCGTTGACAGAATGGTGGGTTTCGTGTCACAAGTACAAGAGTCAAAGCGAGAATCAAGGACCACCTCTCTCGCTCAGGACACCGGAGTGAAATCAACGTCTTCCATTGCCAAACGCGGGTAAGCCTCAAAACGCATCCCTGGACTAGTGATACCCAATCACTTTGACAGAGTCGGGTCCTGAGCCATCAGAAGTGGGGAAACCGTGACTAAGAAAAAGTTAGAAACCATATTAGATAAATATGGGAAAATCGTGAACAGAATGATGTTGAAAGTATTTGCATGAAACTATGGGGTTTCTAGTGGTAGGCCAATCGCCTTAGATAGATAAAAAATAGAAATAGATTAGATATTTAGGGAGAGATAGGGAAAAGAGAGGAGAGAGAATCCCAACACAGAGGGAGAGAGAAGAGGAAGAGGAGGGAAGGAGATAAAGAGAGAGAGATAGAGAAAAGAGATATTTTATGAGAAGAGGAGAGAGAGATAAGGGTAATAGGAAGTTATTTTCACACTCAACACAAAAGATAGGGAGAGGGAGATAGAGGAGATATATAAGAGAGAGCTAGAGAAAAGAGAGAGAGGAGAGGAGAGAGGAGGAGAGAATGTAAAGGGGAAGATGATTTATGTAATATTACTTCATTTTATTGTATATAATTATTAATATTATTATATTTATTATATTATTATTATTAATTATTATTTTTATTATTATTATATTATTATTATTATTATTATTTTTTATTATTATTATTATTATTATAAGGGGCGAGCTTTGGAATTAAATTCCCGATTTTTGAAAGTGATATGTAATATGGCAAAACCCAAATATCACAGTATGAAACAAAAAATTTTTTGAATTTTTTTCCAAATAAAATCTGATTCCGAATTTCGGATAAGCTTCCACTGGAATGAGATCTTTTTCCAAAATCGTTGTACAAGTTGTTGTATTTAAATTAGGCTATGTAAATAGTATAAATAATTATTTGGTATGTTTTTAATCACATATTTTGTTCCAATTCTTTCATATCAAAAACTGATTGTAAAATATAAATATATGAATAATTACGTTTTTTATAAAAACTGGATAAAGGCCGAAATATAAATTTCCCAAAATGAATTCATTGACTATTTTCCATCTTTATGTATTTTTCTGTATATGTAAAAAGTTTGGAAAAGAAAGAAACGATGACCAACCCGTTGACAAGAAATGGTGGTGTTTGGGTGTCACAAGTACAAGAGTCTAGCGAGAATCAAGGACCACCTCT
>NW_027629020.1:0-2782 GCF_034508935.2 Berghia stephanieae | reverse complement strand
CGGGGTGAAATTTGACGAATTTTTTTAAATTTTTTTAAAGGGGGGGGGGGGGGGGGGGCCCCAAGGAGAAAAAGGGGAGTTTTTTTGGAGAAAGGAGGGGGGGGGGGGGAATTTGCGTTTTTTAAAATTTCCCGATTTTTCAACAGTGTGAAAAATCATCGAATTTTGCAAAAAGAGCCCTTTTTTAGCTCTTTTGAGATTCCCAAAAGTTTAGAAAGTAGATTTTGGATTTTCCCAGATTTTTTTTTTTTTCCGTTTTTTTTTTTTGGGTAAAAATTTGACGATTTTTTAAAATTTCCCGGTTTTTGACAATTGATAAATTCTTCAAATTTTTTCAGAAAAGTCGACTTTGGATCTTCAGAGTTTTCAATGATATAAATTAAAATTTTGGTTTTTTAAAATTTTCGATTTTTTCCACGTTTTATGGTGAAATTTTGACGTTTTTTTCAAATTTCCGAATATTGACAATCTTTGAAATCATCGAACTTTTTCGAAAGAATGATTTTGAAAGTTTTTTCGATTTTCCAATGTTAAAAAAATTAATTTGGGAGTTTACAGTTTTTGATTTTTTTCACTTTTTTGGGTGAAATTTGACGATTTTTTTCAAATTTCCGAGTTTTCACAGTAGGATAAAATCATAAACTTTTGCATGAAAGACCCCCTTTTTAGCTCTTTCGGATTCAAAATGCCCCGGAATTTAAAATTTTTTGATTTTCCAGATTTTCTTTTTTTTTCACGTTTTTTTTTTGAAGGGGGGGGGGGGGGGGGGATTTGCTTTTTTTCAAATTTCCAGGTTTAAAAGTTTTGATAAATCATAAACTTTTGCATAAAAAAGGTCATTTTAGCATTTTTTGGATTCACAAGTTAGAAAGTAAATTTTGGAGTTTCCGATTTTTCTTTTTTCATTTTTTTTTTTTGGGGGGGAAATTTGACGTTTTTTTAAAAATTTCCCGAGTTTTCAAATTGATAAATCTTTTTTTTTCAGAAAAGTCATTTACTCTTTGTTTTTTAAAATGTTTAAAAAAAAAATTTTGGATTTTTAATTTTTCTTTTTTTACGTTTTTTTTTTGGAAAAATTTTGACGATTTTTTTAAAATTTGATTTTCGAAATCTGATGAAATCTAAAAATTTTTCTTGAAAAGTTTTTTGAAATCTTCTTTTTTTAAAAATTTTTTAAAAAAAATTTTGGTTTTTGGAATTTTTTTGATTTTTCACTTTTTTTTTGGGGTAAAAATTTGACGTTTTTTTTTTAAAATTTCCCGATTTCAACATTGATAAAATCATCGAACTTTTAGGGAAAGAGTTTTTGACTTCTTTCGGGTTTACAATGTCCGGAAAAAAAATTTTTTGAGTTTCCGATTTTTATTTTTTTCTTTTTTTTTTTTTTTGGGGGGGGGGGGGGGGGGGGGAAAATTTGACGTTTTTCAATTTCCCCGAGGTTTCAACAGTGTGATAAAATCATCGAAATTTTGCATGAAAGAGTCGTTTTTGAGCATTTTTTGAGATTCACAATGTTTAGAAATTAGTATTTTGGGGGGTTTCCAGATTTTTCATTTTTTTCCCCGTTTTTTTTTTTTTGGGTGAAATTTGACGATTTTTTAAAATTTCCGGGGTTTTTGACAATTGATGAAATCTTCAAATTTTTCATGAAATAGTCGATTTGACATCTTCAGAGTTTTACAATGATCATAATTAAAATTTTGGATTTTTAAAATTTTTTTCGATTTTTTCCACGTTTTATGGTGAAATTTGACGATTTTTTTCAAATTTCCAAAATTTCGCAATTTTATGAAATCATCGAACTTTTTAATGAAAGAGTCGATTTGGAACGTCTTTCGAGTTTCACAATGTTAAAAAAAGTCTAATTTAGGAGTTTACAGATTTTTGATTTTTTTCACGTTTTTTTGGGTGAAATTTGACGATTTTTTCAAATTTCCGAGTTTTCAACAGTAGGATAAAATCATCGAACTTTTGCATGAAAGAGTCCATTTTCAGCATCTTTCGAGATTCACAATGTCCAGGAAGTATAATTTTTGAGTTTCCAGATTTTTCATTTTTTTTCACGTTTTTTTTTTTGAAGGGGGTGGGGGGGGGGGGGGAATTTGACGTTTTTTTTAAATTTCCGAGTTTCAAAAGTGTGATAAAATCATCAAAATTTTGCTTTGAAAGAGTCCATTTTAGCATCTTTTGGGGATACAATGTTTAGTAAGTTAAATTTTGGAGTTTCCAGGAATTTTCATTTTTTCACGTTTTTTTTTTGGTTGAATTTGACGTTTTTTTTAAAATTTCCGAGTTTTCGACAATCTGATGAAATCTTAAATTTTTCTGAAATAGTCGACTTTGACTTTCCCAGAGTTTTCAATGATAATAAATTAAATTTTTGGATTTTGAAATTTTCGTTTTTTTTCACGTTTTATGGTGAAATTTTTGACGATTTTTTCAAATTTCCGAATATTCGACAATTGATAAAATCATCGAACTTTTCATGAAAGGAGTCGATTTAAAAGTCTTTCGAGTTTCACAATGTTCAAAGTATAATTTGGAGTTTACAGTTTTTTGTTTTTTTCAGTTTTTTTTTGGGGGGGGAAAATTTGACGATTTTTTAAAATTTTCCGAGTTTTCAACAGTTTGATAAATCATCGAACTTTTGCATGAAAGAGTCCATTTAGCATTTTGGTTCCAAAATGGGGAAGTTTTTTTTGGAGTTTCCAGTTTTTATTTTTTTTCATTTTTTTTTTTGGGGGGGGGGGGGGGTTTTTTACGATTTTTTAAATTTTCCCGG
>NW_027629019.1:0-2784 GCF_034508935.2 Berghia stephanieae | reverse complement strand
TTAAGGTCCGTCTATTTGATACAGTGGATTATTAATTTGAGATTGTTCAAGAGAGTTCATGAGGTAGGTTGACTTTCCCCCTTTTAGTGTAAAACCTAAGAAGTGGGGCCCTTTGTCTTAGAGAAAAAAACAAAAGTAATTTTGCGCATACGTTACGCTAAATTAAAAAAGCAAAAGAAGTTCATTCTAAAGAAAACTGTAAGATTCATTCAAGTGAGCACGCGAAAGTGAGGGTATAACAAAGAATGCTTAGGCAATACTTGTTATTTAAAGCGAGTATTGTGAGTTTTTTACGATCTACTTGTTTCCCCTTTGAGGCCATTTTCATACGAATCCCAAATGTCAACAAAATATTGTGGGCCCTGAGTGATGACTTCAACAGTCGTACGTCATTTCCCCCCCTAAGAGCATGGAAAACCTATTAATGGTTCAAAAATTATCGGAACAATGGTGGCCCCCTTTGAAATACTTTTCCGACGGCATAAAAAGTGTATCCAGAGGAGAAAAAACTTTAAAAAAATGATCATTGACTTTTATACTTTGTCACATGCATGTGAAAAGTTCTAACGAGCATGAAAAATAAAATTACCGATTTTCTTTGTTCAGAACCAAGTTGCTCGTTGCTGGGCGGACGTGACATCAGACTTTTGAATCATATTGAAAAAACTTATGAGGAAGGAATGAAAGGGACGGAGGAATCTATCACTGACAAACGTTTCAGCGTCCCGCTGATGACCGAAGACATTCTTTTAAAATTGGAATTGAAGAAAAAAATATCATCGGTGTTGCAATTTTATGTAAACCTCAAAAATAAAGACGGACAGGGCACGTGAAAAGACTGGAGACCTTTGCAATCTGCCGTATCAAAACGGTATTATTTTTGGGATCATTTTATGTGCTATGATATTAATTGACCCTAAGAAATATGAACGTGAATTAAGCTCATGTTTTCTTGAAGACAAAATGAATTACAGAATGTGAAATATCTAATTCTTAGTCTTTTCAACTTTAACCAGTTAAATATCCAACAAAAGAGTGCCTGCATTTAATAAACGCCAGGAAATATAGGATTTCCACAAATCGCCTCTTAACTGGACATGGCAGAACTGCATCAAATATGTGCAGATGGAAACTTGGAAACAGTGATACCTGCCAGAAATGTCAGGCAGCCCCAGAGACCAGCGATCACATTGTCCTCCACTGTCCAGTCACTAAACTTGAAGGTGGCTACGAAAACCGTCCTTTGAGGTGTAGCCATACCCTACTACTACTACTACTACTACTACTACTACTACTACTACTACTATACTACTACTACTACTACTACTACTGCTACTACTACTACTAACTACTACTACTACTACTACTACTACTACTACTACTATACTACTACTACTCTACTGCTAACAGTTAACTGCCGGACTTGAAAAGACACATATTTACATATTTGGCCATGAAACGAGTAGAAATCAACTTGTACAAGATAGCAAGATCATCCAATTAAAAGATGAATAGGTGATATAAATGTGGGGAGGGGGGGGGGGGGGGGCATCGGTAATAGCTTGACAATTTATATTGCAGCTTTCAGAGATGATTTGAGAACAAAAGTGGGACTTCATTGCAATAGTTTTACAACGTCTGATCCAGACTTGATGATCCTTTAACTCCGTGTTTTAAAAAAAAATTCTCCCAACTGCCACAATTTTATTTTCCATTCTGGAAATTTTCATTTATTCAATTATTTAAGAGATTTTCCGCATCAAACCAATTTACATACCCCGAGAACAAGGCCATTAAAAATTCAATATAAGGCAAATAACAAGAACTTCTTTAAATTTGAAATGATTAGAATAAATATGTATTCGGAACATTGAACTTATGATAACATGGTTGACTGATGGTGGAAACTATCATATCAATATGAGGCCTTTGAAGTCCGCTGGAATTATGTCTTATTGAAGATATCGAAATATAATTATTAACTCAAAAGACATTGCTAGTCGAGTTTCTAAAAATAGAAATCATTCCCTTCCATGAAACATTAGAAAGACAATAAATTCTATTTTAGAATCTCCCCCAACCGTGGATTTTTTGGGGTTTTGATGTAGGGAGTAATATTTGTATTGTATCCTTTTATCTTAGTACGTGAACGTGGTTTTTACAAGACACGAAAGTAGTTAAAATAATACATGCATGCCGACCCTAATCATTATCTGATAAGGTTGCGCCTCTTATCATAATGATACGACGGGAGACGCTATCTCTACCGTCACCGTCATCGTGACCTAGATTCACAACGTATCCAATAACTCTTTGACGGCGGAGGAGGTTATATTTCTTTCATTATATTTCATTATTTGATTGTGATCTCGGAGACTTAACGATTTCCTTAATAACAGGATTGAGACTAAGGTTCCACTGCAGCTCGAGTCGCATCGCTCTACATAAACAATCTCGTCATAAATACGACATGATGTAGCATACGATTGGGTTTAAAATAGAGCCCGTTAGTAATGGGTTAATAGCTCCTTTTCAAAAAACTCTTGTCGGCGATGCCCGTCGTGCGTATTACTGTTCTCATTAATATTCTGAAAGACGTGAATTCTTTATCAAATTTAATGATGGAACTAATAAGAACGAGATATAAAAAATGGATCAAAGCTTATCAATGGAACTTATTCCATGCAGTCTCTAGAACTGTGTAACTGAATGGCGGAAAAAGAGACTTGACTATGATATAAATGTATATAAATATGACTTGAAAGCCTTGAGCACGTTTAGTGG
>NW_027629018.1:0-2787 GCF_034508935.2 Berghia stephanieae | reverse complement strand
CAATGAGCCCAAAAAAGACTTTGGTTTTATAAAAACCCTTCAAATAAGCGCACTTCCTCTCACACAAATGCGAATATCCTTAGTGCAATTAGGTGCTCTCTTCGAATAAAAATGGAAGTATGCATTATTATGTTCTGTAACGAAATGCTTCCGTGTAGGCGTCAGTTTAAGACAGGATTACGTCGTCGTAGTATTATTTTGTTGTTGTTATTGTAATCCCTCCGGAACAACCCTTCTTTTGTTGATACAGGTCGTATCAAAATCATGCACCTATGGCCCGAAGTTTGAATTAAACTACGTAGTGTGGGGTGTTATGTGAGAAAGGAAATCAATCTTGTTTTCTCCGTAAACTTATAAGCAAAGTAGGATCCCTGTATTCTACGGGAGTGACTTTGTTATGGTATGGCTTGATTGATATCTCGTAACTATGGGGCTGACGAATTTTTTTTATCCTTGATATGGGATTCCGGTATCAGGATGGTTGTTGTTGTCCATAAATTATGGAATCTGGGGAGTTTTAAGGAATTTCAGATTGTTTACGGATATGACTAACACCCGGGTTGTGTGGGTTGAATTTTTGCTTCGTTTGCTTGATTTTTGCCTTTTAATGCCAGAGTTTTGAGCATTTTCCCTTCAGACCACTCAGGCGGAGTCTTTTAGGCTCATTGTCTCAAAAGAGACCACTCAGGGAGTCTTTTAGGCTCATTGTCTCAAAAGAGACCAGACGGGCGGAGTCTTTTAGGCTCATTGTCCCTAAGCGATAACCACAGCGGAGTCTTTTAGGCTCATTTGTTTACCTCTTGTGTAGAGTTAGATTAAAGTCTTGTGTAGACTTTGAAAGTGCTCAAAGTTCGAGCTGAAACACGTTTTGTGTTCACTCTTGTGTAGAGTGTGATTTAAGGTCTTGTGTAGACTTGCGGTGCTCAAAGTTGAGCTGAATCAAGTGTGTTATAACTCTTGTGTAGAGTTTGATTAAAGTCTTGTGTAGACTTAATTTGTGATTTCAATAATCTGTTCGGCTCTGGTGAGATTTTGAATAATATTTTTTGATTACAATTATGATTGGTTTTGATATCAAAAATCATAATACACTTTAAATTTGATTCTCAATTAATTAATCAGATAATGAAATTAATTGTGTAATATATTTCTTGTTGTAAAGAAAAAAAGCTTTTCTTTCTATAAAGCATTATTATTTCATATCTACTAAAGTAAACAATATTAATCAACATTAATAAATTTATTTGTTAAAGTAAAATAAATTTACTCATTTAAAGTAAACATATTGAGTGATTTTGAATAATAGATAGAGTTATATTCGTATGATTATCATATTTTAACAAAATCATTTTCTTTTTTAAAGTGAATGAGCCGTTGGAGGCTGGGCTTTAACAAGCCAACTTTAGGCTATACACTCATAGCTTGACCCTAATAAAACTGAACATTTGCCTGTTTAAAATTTAAACCTGTGAGAACCATTTGCTTATTTTAATATCAAACATTGAGAAACAATTGATCTGTTTAAGATACTGTGAAACCAGAAAAATTTTTCAAGAAGGACAATTAACAATATTAGAACAACCTTACGGTTTTTGTTGAATATCAAAAACACTCTTTTGACTTTCTTCCACACGTCTGGTGTGGTTTTAGTTAGCTATTAATTATTAGTTGCCTGTATAAACTGTGAGGGTTTTGCAACCAAATCTGTGAGATTGTCTGATGTGGAGGGGTTTTGGTAAAGTATTGAAAATTTTAATTGTTTTAATTATATATTTTTCATATCGCTTTCAATCATATTCATCATCACACATCTCCATCAATTTTTTCATCCATCTATTTGATTTCATACCTTATTACATCTATCATTAAATCTTCATATCTCATAATATCTTTGTTTATTGAAAATAAAATATATCTTCATTTAGCTTCAAAACCTTTATCAACGAATTGTGTTTGGTTATTGAATCGGGTCCGTAGCTTGAATATACACACATAAACAAGGTTTGCAAACTGCCTACATAAGCATACGGTTTACGTGCGCCTTTGTGACAAAATTTTGGTGTCAGAAGTGGGATTCTTATTGTTGTGCATTCAAGAGACATCGCGACCAAACAATTGTTGAGACAGGTTAGGGGGTTTTTTTGAAACTTGAGATAGATAAAATCTTTGAGCTTAAAGCAAATTGGGAAACCATTTAATGGTTTAAGACTGTCATTAAAACGCAAGGTGTAATGCAAGTTATTCTGGTAATTTTCATTTGTTCGGTTCTAAGTTGTCATCATCTGTCATCGTTTATACGGATCACTGAGTACGCGTAAGCGGTACTCGCGCTGTAAAGCCTCCACTGGGCCCCCCTCTCCCATTTGTAAGGAAACGAAGGGGGTTGTTGGGGTAATTTGATTCCGTGTAGGAATCTGGGTGAATATTGTGTTGGGCCCGTGTGAGGATCCGTATTAAAATCATTTGTTCTGACTCTCTATGCACCTATTTTGTTGTTGTTGTTATTTTTAATCCCTCCGGAACAACCCTTTTTTTTTGTTAAACCAGGTCGTATCGATCATGCCCCTTTGGGGGCCCCCGGAATTTGAAAAAAACTACAAATGTGGGGGGGTTTATTGGAAAAAGGCATAAAATTTTGTTTCTCCGTAAACTTATAAGCAAAGTAATCCCAAAAATTTCTAGGGGGTGATTTTTGGTTATGGTATTTTGGATTGATATCTCGTAACTAGGGGGCTGACAAAAATTTTTTTTCCTTGATATGGGGATTCCGGTTCGGGGTGGTTGTTG
>NW_027629017.1:0-2788 GCF_034508935.2 Berghia stephanieae | reverse complement strand
TAATTCTTTTTTCAGGAGAGGACAACTATTTTATAATTCGGAATAATAAAACATAAAAATTTAAAAATTGAGTAATTATCTTTATTGAACAAAATGAGATAAAAATGGATAAAAAAAATAATAATAAAAATTTTGTCGGCAAAATTAAGGTTTTGATTTTGTACAGTTCTATAAACGGTAATAAAATGCAAAAAAAAAACCCCCTATGAAACTATGAAATTGTATACCCTGAAAAATATTTTTTAAAATTAATTCTTTTCAAAAAAGGGGGCCTATTTTTAAATTTAAAATTGTATCATTCAATTGGAACAGAATTTTGGATAGGAAAAAAACGGATTTGATAGGAATCAATACTTTTAAATATTTTTAATTTGCCCCAAATTATCTTATATGTACAAATGGTTTAAATGGAAAAAAAAAATAAAAATGGTGAACCCTTTTCTCAAAACGTTTGGGGGGTTGATTTGGCTGGTATGAGAAGAGCGAATGGAAGAAGAAAAATTTTTTGTTTCTTGAAAATGAAAAACCTTTTTATTTGTTTGGTTAGCTTTCCAAAACCAATTTTTTTTGAAGGTTTAATTTTTTTTTAAAGAACGGATTATAAACAAAAAAAAAACCAATCAACAAAAATATTTTTTCCAAATCATAAAAATTACCTGGGGAATATTTTTAAAAGCGTTTTCACTTTTACCCCTTGCCCCGATAAAATCAATTTAAGATTTAGACCCAAAAACCCTTTTGAAATTCAAAATTAAAAAAACCATGAAATGTGGGTTAAAAATTAAAATTTTCTCTGATCCCATATAATTAAAATTTTGAGGGTTTTTTGGGGAGGTCACCCGTGGTATTATAAAATTGGATTATTTTAAACAAAAAACAAAACAAAAAACGTACCAAAAAGTATTTTTTGTGTTTAAAATTTTTTTTAACCTAGTCCCCTTTTCCCTAAGGAGCCAAAGGGGGGCCACCACTTCCCATCTTAGCAAGCGTCCCCTGCTGTTTATCTACTGTTGTGGTCTTTCCCTGGAGTTTTTTTGTGAGGTTATATATGAATAAAGTTAAATTTTTGGGTTTGTGTTTGTTTTGAAAGAAGGGGAAGCGCTTTTGGGGAAAAAAATTAGGTATATCAGCCCAGTAAAAGAGAAAGTAAGACAAAAGGGGAATTTTTCAAATAAATTCCCTTAATGTCTTGTTTGAGATCCCCTAAATGACTAATCATAGGCCCCCCCTCTAATTTCACTAAATGTTTAAAATCATATGTGTAAAACAAAATTATCAAAAAGCATAACAGAGAGTGATTTAAAGAAAATATATTCCATCTCATGAATTTTTTAAATTGGGGGGGGGGGGGGGGGGGGGGGGGGCGGGTGGGGAACAAAAAAATTGTTAAAATTTTTGAATTTTTTTTGTTTTTTTAAAAAATATTTTTAAGGAGAAAAATTTTTGTAAATTCTTTTAAAAACGGGGTTAAAAAAAGAAATGGGAAAAAAAAAAAAACCTTTTTCCCTAAATGAAATTTCATAATGGAAAAATGAAAAAAAAACCCTTTTTAAAAAAAATCATTTTTTAAAATTATTTCTATTTCAAAAAACCGGGCCACATTTTAATTGTATTAGTATCTTTAAATTTTGGGAACAGAAGTTGTGGGAAAAGAGGTTTTTGATAGGAATCAATACTATTTTAATTTTAAAAATTTGACCCAATTAATTTTTAAAAAAATGAGTTTTTAATGGATAAAAAAAAAAAATAAGGGGTAAACCTTTTTCCCAAAAAGCTTTAGGGTTGATTTGGCTGGTATGGAGGGCGAATGGAAGAAAAAAAAATTTTTTGGGGTTCGAAAGGGAAAAACATTTTATAAAAGGAAGTGTATTATTTAAAGTTTTGTTTTTTTTTGACAGCCTTTAAATTTTTTTATTAATTCAAATTTTGGGTTTTTCGTAAATTTAAAATTTTGTCATATCCATTAATAAAAACTAAATGAGTTTCTTTATAATACATAAAATGTTAGCATCTTACGGGATTACATTTTTACAACAGCGTTTCACTTTCACCCTTCAGCCACGATAACATAAAATTTTTAAGATTTGCCAAAAATAACCTTGTGATAATATAAATTTAAAAACAAAATAAATGTGGTTAAAAAATTTTGAATTTTTCTCTGACCCCGATTTTATTAAAAATTTGTGGGGGTTTTGGTGGCAGGTCACAGATGGTTTTGAAAAAATTTTGGATTATTTTAAAAAAAAACAATACAAAATTCAGTACCACAATATTTGGGGTGTTATATTGAAACCCGCCCCTTGTCCCAAGGAGTCCAAGGGTGGCCCCCCCTTTTCCCATCTTAGCAGAGCTCCGTCGCGCTTAAATCTTTGTGTGGGTTTTCCTAGGCAGCTTTGGTTAAGTGAGGTTATATTGAATATGAGTAAGTTACATTGTTGTTTGTGTTTTTTTTGAAAGAAAGAAGGCGTTTAAAAACCTTGGGTCTATCGGGCCCCGTAAAAAGAGAAAGTAGACAAAGTGGAATTATTTCAAATAGATTCACTATAAATGTACTATTTTGAGAACCTAAATGCCCCAAATCATAGGCCCCCACTCAAAATAACTCAAATGTTACAAATATATGTGTAAAAAAAAATTTATAAAACGCATAAAAAGAGAGGTAAATTTAAAGAAAAAATATTATCTCTCTCTAAATTTTTAAAGGGGGGGGGGGGGGGGGGGGGGGGGAGATTGATTGTTGAAGTTAAAGTTTGTCATGTTATGATGCCACATGATCTTTAGCTGAATC
>NW_027629016.1:0-2791 GCF_034508935.2 Berghia stephanieae | reverse complement strand
GGGAAAAGGGAAAAAAAGAAAAAGAAAAAGAGGGGGGAAAAAAAAAAAAAAAAAAAAAAAAAAAAGAAGGGAAAAAAAGGAAAAGGAAAAAAGAAAAAGGAAAAAGAAAAAGGGAAAAAGGGAAGGGAAAAGAGAAAAGAAAAGGGGGGAAAGAAAGAAAAAGAAAAAGGGGAAGAAAAAGAAAAAAAGGGAAAAAAAAAGGGAAAGGAAAAGAAAGAAAAAAAAGAAAAAAAAGAAAAGAAAGAAAAGAAAAAAAAAAAAGGGGGAAGGGGAAAAGAAAAAAAAAGGGGGAAAAAGAAAAAAAGGGGGGAAAAAAGGGGGAAAAGGGAAAAAGGGAGAAAAAAAGGGAAAAGAAAAAGGAAAAGAAAAAAAAAAAAAGGAAGAAAAGAAAAAAAGGGGAAAAAAAAGGGGAGGAAAAGGGAAAGAAAGAAAGAAAAAAGAAAAGGGAAAGAAAAAAGACAGAAAGAGAAAGAAAAAGAAAAGGAAAAGAAAAAGAAGAAGAAAAAAAAAAAAAAAAAAAAAGAGAGAGAAAAAGGAGAAGGAGGAAAAAGACGAAGAAGAGGAGAGAAGGAGAAGAAGAAAAGAAAGAAAAAGAGGAAGAAAAGAGAAAAAGGGAGAGGAAGAAAGAGAGGAAGGAAAAGAAAAGAGGAAAAAGAAAAGAGGAAAAAGAAGAGGGAAAGGAGGAAGAAAAGAAAAGAAGAAAAAGAAAAGAAAGGGAAAAAGAGAAAAGGGAGAAGAAAATAGAAAGGAGAGAAGAAGAACGGAAAAGGAAAGAAGAAGAAGAAGAAGAGACAGAAGAAGGAAAAGGAAAAGAAGGGAAGAAGAAAAGGAAGAAGAAGGAAGAGAAGAGAAGGAAAGAGGAGAAAAAAAGCAAGAAAGAAGAAGACAAGAAAAAGAAGAAGAAGAAAGAAGAGAAACGAAAAGAGAAAGAAGAAGAAGAAGAAAAGAAAAAAAAAAGAGAAAAAAGAAAGAAAAGAAAAGGAAAAAGAAAAAGGAGAAAAGAAAGAAAAAGAAGGAGAAAAGAAGAAGGGGAAAAGAGGAAGAAGAAAAAAAGAAAAGAAGAGAAGAGAAAGAAGGAAAAGAAAAAGAAAAGAGAAGAAGAAAAAGAAGAAAGAAAGAGGGAAAGAAAGAGAGAAGAAGAAAAAGAGAAAAGAAAGAAGAAAGGAAAGAAAGAAAAGAAAAAAAATAAGGAAAGAAAAAAAGAGAAAGGGAGAAAGAAAGAAAAGAAGAAAAAGAAAAAAAAAAAGAAAAAAGAAAGGAAAAGAAAAGAAGAGAAGAAAGAAAAAGAAGAAAAAAGAAAAGGGAAGAAGAAGAGAAAAAGAAAGAAGAAGAGAAAGAAGAAGGGGAAGAGCAAGAAGAAGAAGAGAAAGAAAAAGAGAGAAGAAAAGAAAGAAAAAAAGAAGGGAAAGAAGAAAGGACAAGAAGAAAAGGGGAAAGAAAGAGAAAGAAGAAAAAAAGGAAGAAAAAAAAAAAGAGAAAGAAGAAAAAGGAAAAGAAGAAAGAAGAAGAAAAAAAAGAGGAAAAGAAAAGAAAGAAAGAAGAAGAGAAGAAAGAAGAAAAAAGAAAAGGAAAAGAAGGAGAAGAAGAAGAAGGAAGAAGAAAGAAAAGAAAAAGAAAAGAAGAAAAAGAAAAGAGAAGGAAAGAAAAAAAAGAAGAAGAAAAGGAAAGGAGAAGAACGAGAAAACGGAAGAAAAAGAAAAGAGAGAAGAAGAAAGAAAAGAAAGAAGAGGTAGAAGAGAGAAGAGGAAGAAAAAGAAGAAAAGAAAAAGAAGAAGAGGAAGAGAAGGAGAAGAAGAGAAGGGGAAAGTAAAAAAGAACAAAAAGAAAAGAAAAAAGAAGAGAAGAAAAAAGGAGAAGAAGAGAAGAAGGAGGAAAAGAGAAAGAAAAGAAAAGGAGAAGGAAAGAAGAAGAAGGGGGAGGAGAAAGAGGAGAGAAGAAGAAGAAAAGAAGAGAGGAGAAGAAAAAGAAGACAGAAATAAGGGAAGAAAGAAAGAGAGAAAAGAGAAGGAGAGAGGAGGGACGGAAAGATGAAATGTAAAGAAAAAAAAGAAAGAAAAGAAGAAGAGAAGAAAGAGAAGAAGAAAAGAAAAAAGAAGAAGAGAAAGAGAAAGAAAAAGAAAAGAAAGGAAGAAGAAGAAGAGAAAAAAAAAAGAAAAAAAGAAAAAAGAAAAAGAAAAAGGGAAGAAGAAAAAGAGGGAAAAGAGAAAAAGAAAGAAAAGAAGAAAAAAAAGAGAAAAAAAAAAAAAAAAAAAAAAAAAAAAAAAAAAAAAAAAAGGAGAAAGAAAAAAAAAAAAAAAAAAAAAAAAAAAAAAAAAAAAAAAAAAAAAAAAAAAAAAAAAAAAAAAAAAAAAAAAAAAAAAAAAAAAAAAAAAAAAAAAAAAAAAAAAAAAAAAAAAAAAAAAAAAAAAAAAAAAAAAAAAAAAAAAAAAAAAAAAAAAAAAAAAAAAAAAAAAAAAAAAAAAAAAAAAAAAAAAAAAAAAAAAAAAAAAAAAAAAAAAAAAAAAAAAAAAAGGCAAAAAAAAAAAAAAAAAAAAAAAAAAAAAAAAAAAAAAAAAAAAAAAAAAAAAAAAAAAAAAAAAAAAAAAAAAAAAAAAAAAAAAAGAAAAATTGAGGGAGGGAGGAGGAGTGGGGGGGGACGGGGAAAGAGGGGGGAAAAATTTTGTAAAAAAAGAACAAAAATAAAGAAAAAAAAGAAGAAGAAGAAGAAGAAAGAAAAGAAGAAGAAAAAAGGGGAAAGAAAAAGAAAAAGAAGAAGAAAAAGAAAAAGAAAAAAAAGGGAAAAAAAAGAAGG
>NW_027629015.1:0-2801 GCF_034508935.2 Berghia stephanieae | reverse complement strand
TTTTAAACTCAACCCCCCCCTATACTAAAACCCCACCCCCACTACTCAACCAAACCCCTTTTAAACACTAAAAAACTAATATCCCTTTTAACTAATCACCTCACTACCCCCCCCCCCCCCCCCCCCACCCCCCCCCCCCCCCCCCCCCCCCCCCCCACCCCACCCCCCACCCCCCCCCCCAACCCCCCCCCCCCCCCCCCCCCCACCCCACCCCCCCCCCCACCACTACTACTACTACTAGACCCCTATACTGCTATACTCCCACCACTACAAATACTTCCCTTACCCCCACCACTACTATTTACCACCATACTACTAAAAATCCCACCACCACCAGCACCACTACTATTTCTCCCACCCCCACTACTACTACTACTCCCCCCCACCACCACCCTCACTACTACTGCTACTACTACTACTACTACTACTACTATACGATTTTAGTAGTAGTAGTAGTAGTAGTATTTAGTAGTAGTATTTAGTAGTAGTAGTGGGGGGGTAGTAGTAGTAGTTTTTCTACCACTTTTGGGTTTGGAAAGGGGCGCTATAAAAAATTACGCATTATTTTTTTACTACTATTTACATTACTAAAACCACTACTACTATTAGTTGTAGTAGTGTATTTGTGTAGTAGTATTTGTAGTAGTAGTATTTGTAGTTTTTACTGCTACTATACTATTTATTTCAACTAATTTTTGTAGTAGTAGTAGTAGTAGTAGGAGTAGTAGAGTATTTAAGTAGTAGTAGTAGTGGGTAGTATTTAGTAGTAGTATTTTATTGTAGAAAGTGGGTAGTAGTAGTGGGTAGAGAATTTATTTTATAATGGGTAGTAGTAGTAGTTTTGTTTTTGAAATTATTTGTATTTTGTAGTAATAACAAAAATTTGGAAATTTTCTATAGCGCCCCTTTCCCCCCAAAAAAATTGGCTGGGAAAAGCGCTTATACATATTGTATGCACATGCGTTCATATATTCATTCAAAAAAATCAATATACCCTAATCACTCAAAAAGAAAAATGATATGAAGTACTCTGTCTTCAAAGAGGAAATAAATGGGGAAACAGAAAATTTTTGTTTTCTGCACGTCGTAAAAAAATTCGATTTAGGAATCAAACGGTTCAAGTACGGGAAAGCAGATGAGTGGGGTTAGTTGCAGTAGTATTGTATTAGTAGTATTTGTAGTTGCCAGTGTAGTATTTTAGAAAGTATTTAGTAGTAGGGAAAAAGTAGTGGGAGTGGGAGTAGCAGCACCCAGCAGCAGCAGCAGTGGGAGAAAGTTTTTGTAGTAGTAGTAGTAGTGGGAAGGGTAGTAGAAAGTATTTTTAAAAAATTTAGTTAGTAGTAGTTTATTTATTTGGTAGTAGTAGTAGTATTTATTTGTAGTAGTAGTATTTTGTATTTAGTATTTATTTAGTAGTAGTAATTTTAAGTAGTGGGTAGTATTTTTTTTGTAGTAGTAGAAGTATTTGTAGTAGTGGGGGGGTAGTAGTAGTAGTTGTAGTAGTGGGTAGTAGTAGTATTAGGTAGTTGTAGTAGTAGGGGATAGTAGGGGGTTTTTTTGTACCCGCGTCAAGAAAGCCTGGGTAAACTCATGGCTCAAAATTTCCCATTTTTTTTTCCCCCCAATCTACAATGGAATCGGAACAAAATAATAAATTTTGGGGATTGTCCAGGGGGGGCAGCAGCAGTCAGTTAATAAATTGGGTAGAATATTTGGCCACGGCAAAATCAAACATTATAAACCCCCTTATTGGTATGAGGGGTTGTATGGTATAATATACCCTACCCTTGATCGAACTGATTTTTGATTTTTTTAGTCCCGGCATGGACCCAAAGTCCATTGTAATATTGATGTTGTACGTTTACCTATTTAATTTTCCTGAAGGTCAGCTGAGGGGAACTTGTCTTCGACTGAAAACCCAAAGGGAAGTTTTGAAAGCGGCGAAGTCAATGTATGGTTTTGTGGATTAAATTTTGTCACTTTCCCAGGGAAACGTCACGTTGCAGGTTCAATACAGTTTAAAATATCTTATTTAAAAAGCGACTCATGGTTAATAATAATAATAATAATAAAAAAAAAATAATAATAAAATAATAATAATAATAATTTAATTTTAAAAATTTTTTAATAATATAATAATAAAATAATAATAATAATATTAAAAAAAATAATAATAATAATAATAATAATAATAATAAAATAATAATAAAAAAATAATAATTAAAAATCAGCGGCGTGGAAAGCTTACAGTATAAAGTGGTGCCCGACGAAAAAGACTTACACTTTCTAATTTGTAAATATAAAAGAAAGAAAAAAAAAACTTACCCTACTTGTAAAGTAGATTTTCATGGTGGGGTTTCTATCCCTGCAAATCTTTTCAATTTTGTTTATTGGGAAAACATGAACCCAATATATTGTTTTGGGGTTTGGACACTGAGGGAAAAAGACTAAAGGGAAACATGCAGAACCCTTTAATTCAATCGAACAAAGGGTAATTTCAAAAAATTCAAAGCTTAAAAATGTAAAAAGCCGATAGCATTTTAAAAGGTATGTAGTTTCGTCATGAAAAAAACCCCCTTCCACTTGGAAAACAAAAAAAGAACCATACAAAATCTCTCTCTCTCCAAAATTTTTCTATCTATCTATTACCCATCTTTTCTCTTCTCTCTCTCTGTGTGTGTGTTTGTGGTGATAAAAAAGCGCGCGCAACACCAAAAACATACACCCCACACAAAGTAAACACGGGATATTCACGCGAAGATCATGCAATTTTGCCTAAAAGTATCATATCCCAAAAAAAG
>NW_027629014.1:0-2801 GCF_034508935.2 Berghia stephanieae | reverse complement strand
AGATAGATAGTTTTAATAGAAAGAAAATTTGAAAATAAGAGATAGAAAAAGGATAGTATTTTAGATAGATAGATAGAAAAGTTTAGTAGATAGTTTAAGATAGTTTAGATAGATTAGTTTAGATAGTTAGATAGATAGATAGAAAGATAGTTTAGATAGATAGAAATATAGTAGAAAGATTAGATGTTTAGATAGATAGATAGATAGTTTAAAAATTAGATAGATAGTTTGATTAGTTGAAAAGATAGATGATAGATAAATAGATAGTAGTAGTGGGAAAGTTAGATGGGAAGATAGTGATAGTTAGATAGATGATAGATAGATAGTTTAGATAATAGATACGAAACATAGATAAAATATATAGATAGAATAAATAGATAGTTGATAGATTGTGGGAAGATAGATAGATAGATAGATAGTTAGATTGATAGTTTTAGATAGATAGAAGATAGTTAGGTAATAGTTAGATGATTGATAGAGAGAGGGTTAAAAAAAAGGTAAAATAATATGTAATAAATAAATAATAATAATAATAAAAAATAATTATAATAATAATAAAAATTTAATAATAAAAATAATAAAATAATAAAAAATTAAATAAAAACCCAAAAAACTTTAAACCACTGAAATTTCCCCTCTCTTTTCCTTCTTCCTCTTTCCCCTCCCCCTCTCTCTCCCCTCTCTCTTCCTTCTCACTCTTTTCTTCTCTCTTCTCTCACACACCACCCCAAAACCTCACAACACAAAAGGTTTTCTATCTATTATCTATCTTTAAATCTCCGTCAGTTTTTCTCTCGACTTTTATTCTTCTCTTATCTCTCCTCTCTCTCCCTCTCTCTCTTTTCTGTGTGTCCTCTTTTAGAAGTAGATAGATTTAAAATAAAATTAGATAGATGATAGGTAATAAAATAGAAAAAAATATATAGAAAAATAGTTAAAAAGTTAGACATGTAGGTAAATAGATAGATTGTAGATAGAGAAATATAGATAGATAGCAGATGGAAAAGATAAATTGTGGGTGATAGAAGATGGGATAGATAGATAGTTTAGATTGAAAGATAGATAAAAGATAGAAAAACCCAAATAAATCGATGTAAACTATAACAGATAGAAATAGTTGTGTTTAATAGATGGGATGGGAAAAGAAAGATAGATATTTTGGATAGATGTTTAATAGATAAAAGTAGATAGAAAAGTAGATAGATAGTTAATAAAATAGATAGATGGGACCCCAAATCGATGTTAAAAAAGATAGGTAGGTAAAAAACTAGGTAGATAAATTTAAACACACACAAACCAAAATTTTTATATTTTTATAATTTTTAATATATATTATATATAAAAATTTAAAAAATTGGCAAAAAAAATGTTTTCAATATTTTTTTATAATGCCCGCGTCTTTACGAACGTAAAAATTTTAATTAGCCAAAACCAAAAAGGCTCACCAAATATTTGTTTTTCAAAATTCTAGCATTAATCAGAAAAATGGATTCTCTGGAAAAATTTTTTTGGGCCAAAAAAAAATAGTCCCAAAAATTTATCTTTTAAACTGACCCTAGTCTGAAAAAAACTTAAACCTGGGACTTCGCGAAGTCTTCCTTAAATTTATTAGTGTTGGGAGCCCTGTCCAAAGAGGGTCATTTAAATCGATCAATTTTTGGAAGGCCCGCTTTTTTTGGCCAAATTTTTAAAAAACATTTTTTTCCAGAATACGACATTTAAATTGGTTAAAATTTATTATATTTATTTTTTTTTTCGTTTCGACAAAAAGGTGGTAAAAAAGGGTCCTTGGAAAAAAACCTGAGGAAAGGCGCCCCGGATTTTAAAAAATTTTTGGGCCCTGCCCCCATTGACACTTTTTAAAACTCATTGTAAAAAAAAAAGGGTGTGGGAAAAGGTAGAAAGTAAGAAAATGAGTAAAAATTGGAAATTTTAAAAATTTAAGAAAAAATTAGAAAAAAACTAAAATTGTAGAAAGTGTAAAAAAAAGAAAAAAAACTAAAAATTGTAAAAAGTAGCAAAAAAATGAGTAAAATAAAATTGTAAAAAGGGAAAAATTAAAAAAATGAGTAAAAACAGAAATTGTAGAAAGAAGAAAAAAATGATAAAAACTAAAATTGTAGAAAGTAAAAAAATGAGAAAAAACTAAATTCGAGTTTTTATCTTACATTGGGGACTTTGTTTTTCGAGTGATAACAAACCCCTTTTCCCCCTTGGGAAACCCCCAAGGTCCGGGGCTCGATTTCAAAACGGCGCATAGTTGGTCCTTAAAAAAAAGGCTCTTTACTCACATTCATCTCACCCTACTCAGGTTTTAATTTGAGAAACCCGGCCGTTTTAAAAAATTTTCGTGAAAACTGTGCCCGTCAATACACGGGCTGCTCGATTTAAACCCGAATCGAATAAAAAATTTTCCCTTTTTTTTTTTCATCGCTCTAAAAATTTCCCCATCTCCCGGGGTCCGTAAGAACTTGTGGTCCCCCTACTCCCCCAAATTTGTCGCCCTTAAATCATCGGAGATTTCCGCTACTAAAAACCAAAAAACGGTTACTGTGGTGTGGGGGGGGGTTGTTGGTGGGGTGGTGGTGGTGGGGGGTGGTGGTGGTGATGGGGGGGGGGGTTTGGGGTGGTGGGGAATGGGGGGGGGTGGTGGGGGTGGGGGGGGGGGGGTGGTGGTGGTTGTGGTGGGTTGTGGGGGGTTTTTGGGTCCCCCCTTTTCACACTTTCCACAGTTTTGGTCCCCCCTTTAACTTCCATCAGTTTTTGGGCCCACCCTTTCACCATTCCACGTTATTGGCCCA
>NW_027629013.1:0-2802 GCF_034508935.2 Berghia stephanieae | reverse complement strand
TATTGTGAGGGCCCGGGAAATAAAATTTATAAGGAGAACTTCAGAGGGCCCCTTCCATTATTTAGGACCCTATAGAAGGAAGAAGACGGTGGATCCATGTCTAATAAGATCACTTAGGACAGCCTTCCCAGAGTTTCACAAAACTTTGCCAAGATTAAAGATAAAACCTTTAACAAAAAAAAATGCGAGCATGGCCTGAGGACAAAGACCTTATTTTCTAAAGCCTATACAGTCCATTTTTTTTCTTTTATTATGACAACAAACCAACGTTGAACTGGATCTCACTCCCTGGGAACATATTGTCGGCCGGGGAAGAAAGTTTCGTCAAAAGTTCATATATATTTATATGTTGCTGGGAAAAGTTAAATTGAAGTTAAGTTCATTTATTTGTTAAAAATTCCAAACAAATGGTATACTATTGTAATTCTTTGAAAATTTGGGGGGGTGGTAAATGCTTTTTAAAGGCTGTCTAAAAAAAAGGTTCATATGAAATATGTACTGAAGTTCATCTATATCTTTTTATTCCAGTACAATGCTTGCAAAGTGAAGAGTTAAGATTGGACGAGCCCCAGCACGTCAAGAGTATATTTTGAGCCACCCATCGTTACCGACGTCCAGGCTTTGCCTTCAGTAGAGTCCTCAACGTCGTACCTGTATTTCCCCGGTATGTATGCAATACTAATTATGAACATGGTGCACCTGTCTTTTTTACATTTTTTCTGGTCTTTTTCGGAAAAAATAATGTCTGTGTGAGTTTTGGCGGTAAAGGGAAATTTAAACAATTTCTTTAATAAAAACTAATAATCACACGGCTTTAGATGATTAAAAATATCTATGTTTATTCTTTTAAATTAAACAGATAAAAGTGTGCTATATTTCACCAAAGACTTTGCTGCAATAAACCGGAGACTTTCCCCCAATAATTGCATCAGAGAGACAAGGTTTCTTAAAAGGCGTAAGTAAATTATGAGTTGGCTTTGTTTCCTTTGTCTACGTAATAAAAAAATTCCCGGGGAGTAAAGGATCGGCTTCTACTGGGAGATAATTTGGAAAGTTCGGGGGGGGGGGGGGGGGGTGGTTTTTTGGGGGGGGGGGGGTCTCTCAAAGGAGTGTAAAGAGATTTATCTAATTCTTAAGTTACATCGGAAGTAACAAAATACTCCCCTCCCATCCCACTCTGTAGATTAATTTCTCTTCTAGTACAATACATTTTCTTTTTCTTTTCTTTCTTATTTTCCCCCAGATATATGTGACGGCAGGAATAAATTTACTAAGGACGAACTTCAGTGGCCCTTCCATTATTTAGGAGCCTATAGAAGGAAGACGACGGTGGATCCATGTCTTATAAGATCCTCGGGGACAGCCTTCCCAGGTTTCACAGAAAACCTTTGCCAAGATTAAAGATAAAACTTTAAATATAAAATGCGAGCATGGCCAGAGGACAAAAACCTTATTTTCTAAAAGCCTCCACATTTCCATTCTTTTCTTTTATTATGACAACAAACCAACGTTGAACTGCATCTCACTCCCTGGGAACATATAGTCGGCCGGTGAAGAAAGTTTCGTGAAAAGCTCATATAATTTATATATTGCCTAAAATTTTCAAAAAAAATGGTTATACTAATTGTAATTTCTTTTAAAAATTTAAATTGAATTTATTGTAAATCTGCCGTTTCAAAGGGAAGGGGAAAGAAAGAAGAAGAAGAAGAAGAAGAAAAAAGAAGAAGAAGAAGAAAGGAAGAAAGAAAAAGGAGAAGAAGGAGAAGAAGAAGAAGAAAAAGAAGAAAAACGAAGAAGAAGAAGAAAGAAAAAGAAAAAGAAGGAAAAAGAGAAGAAGAAAGAAGAAGAAGAAAAAAGAAGAAGAAGAAGAAGAAGAAGAAGGCTATGTGGTCTAGTGGTAATGACACTCGCTTTCCTGGGTTCGAGCCTTGTCGGCGCATAATTGTGTCCTTGGAATAGACTGTTTACTCACATTATCTCACCGTACTCAGGTGTAAAATGGATGCCTGACAGTTAAAAAACGTTGTCCCTGTCCGAAAATTGTAATAGCGGTTTATTTGTGGCGATTTCCGTAGGGAGATAATTTTTTTAAAAAAAAAAAGGCTGGGAAAAAGCGCCAGAGCCCCGTTCCTCGTGCTCTTTATTTTGTTTATTTTAAAAAAAAATAAAAAGAGGAATAAAAAGTGGGCCCCTTCTTTCTGGGGGCAGTGTGTAGGGGATATTTTTGGGGGCGCCAAAAAAGGAAGGGGGTTTGGGGGAGGGGGGGTGTGTCAGGTTTTTAAAACGCAGGGTCGGCCTTTTCCGTTTTAAAGAAGGATGGCATCCGGATTTGATTTGGCAGTAATTTGGAACGCGATTTTTTTTTCCCCAAGGGGCATGCCCGGCTGAAAGGGGTACTTTTGGGGCCCATTTCCTAGGAAAGGTAAAAATTTAAAAATAATGGTCCCAAGGTCGCCAACCCGTTCCTCGGTGCTCGTTCTTTTTTTAAATTTTTTATTATAAAATAACAAGAAAAAAAAGGAGGAAAGGAAGAGGGTGTCTTTCTTTCTGGGGCGGTGTTGGTGATATCGTTGGGGGCCCAATGAAAAAGGGGGTTTGGGGGGGGGGGGGGGGTGTCGGTTTTTAAACGCATTGGCGTCGCTTTCCGTTCGAAAGGGTGGCATGCCGATTGGATTTTCCGGCATTTATTTAAAACGCGATTTTTTTTTCCCGGGTTTTGGCAGTGTGTAGACTAACGGACTATTTTTTAGGACGCTTTTTCCGTAGGGGTAAAATTTTAAATATAATAGCTGGGACCCAAGG
>NW_027629012.1:0-2802 GCF_034508935.2 Berghia stephanieae | reverse complement strand
AGGTTTTCCTTGGGGTTTGTTATATTTTGGGGTCGAGATTACTTACACGAAAAGGGGACAACCCCCCCCCCCCCCCCCCTCTACCCACATGTCCACTAGCAGTGATTGGGTAGCTGGGTTTTGTTAGATCTAAGTGGAAGTATTTTGCGATAGACCAGCGTCCTATCCAAAGGTTAGTAAGCAATTTGTATTGTCTATTTCACGCTATAGAAACCTGATATTATAGCTCTGAAGCTCTACAATTTTTTTTCTGAGCTACGTGAATATTCTGTCATCTTCCATTTTACTGTGCTGAAATATCCCTGAAGCACAGTAGAACCCTTTCAAACAACAACAACAACAACAACAACAACAAAACAAATCCTTTGATTGCAGATGGGTTGGATCTCTGACAGGTCGTGACGTCACTTCCTCGTATTGACGCATGGTAACTTAGTAACTGGCTCTAAACTATCGGAACAATGGCGGACGCCCTTATGAAATATTTCTCCGGCAAGCATTAAAACGTATCCAGAGGAAAAAAAAAAACACATTATAAATCTGATCATGTTTTGACTTTTACACATTCTGATCACAAGACATATGAAAAATTCTAGCCAGCATGAAGAATAAAAAGTACAGATTTTCTTTGTTTAGAACCACGATGGCCGCCGTTGCTGGGAGACGTGACATCAGACTATTGAATCCAATTCAAACAAGACATTGAGGTTTCCTCTTGAAATCTAGGGGGTCTTTGATAACTTGGTCGATTGATTGAGCACTTACTTCATTTCCCAATGACTGGGTGGGGTTCCTGACCTCCCAGAGTGGGCAGGGAGACACTCTTTACTGAACTGTGTTTCTATCCCCCTTATCTGTTTTCCAACATGCTTTCTGTCTTTGCCTTGTAATGAGATTACTTCGTTTTATCAAGGCTCTGGCTGCAGTCCTTGGCTAGAGAGAGACAGTCGCATGTAAATTGTTAGCTTTCAAATATATCATATTTCCTTGTAAATAATCTCTCTGTTATGTTGCATTTTTTTTGGTTTGGTTTTGTTTTTGTTTTTTTGGGGGGGGGGGGGGTGTTTTGTTTTGTTTTTCCTTTTTTTTTGTTTTTGTTGTTGTTTATGTTTTTGTTTGGTGATTTTTTAATTAAATTATTTTTTATTTATTAATTTATGTTGTGAATATGATATGAAAACCTTTCAATGTTTTCGTATTTGTGTGATTCTGTGCTTGTAATTAAAACGTGAGCATTATCTAGCGGAATATCCGCTCAACATGCTCAAAACGCTTTACAAATGGTCCCAAACCAACAGTAACATTTAACGTGTAAGACGAGAGATATCGCCTGTTTGACGATACTACATTTTTTTTATATAGCTTGAGAGTAGAAGTAGTAGTAGTAGTAGTAGTAGTAGTAGTAGTAGTGGTAGTAGTAGTAGTAAGTAGTTAGTAGTAGTAGTAGTAGTAGTAGTTTGTAGTATAGTAGTAGTAGTAGTTGTAGTAAATAGAGTGGTAGATAGTAGTAGTAGTGGGTTAGTAGTAGTAGTAGTAGTAGTAGTAGTATAGTGTAGTAGTAGGAGTAAGTAGTAGTTTTTTAGTAGAAAAGTAGTAGTAGAGTAGTAAGTAGTATAGTAGTATTAAGTAGAAAAAGTAGTAGTAGTAGTAGTAGTAGGAGTTTAGTATTTAGTAGTAGTAGTTTTAGTAGTAGTAGTAGTGTTGAAATAGTAGTGGGTAGAAAGTGGTAGTAGTATATAGTAAAGTAGTATTTAGTTTTAGTGTAGAAGTATTTAAAAGTAGAGTAGTAGTAGAAAGAGTTAGTAGAGTAGTTTTTATTTAAGTTAAGTTAGTAGGAGTAGTAGTAAGTATTTAGTAAAGTATAGTAGTGAGTGTAAGTGGTAGTAGTAGTAGTAGTAGTAGTATTTAAAGTAGTAGTGATATTTAGATAGTATAGTAGTAGTAGTAGTGAGTAGTAGTATAAGAAAGGGGTAGTTAGTAGTAAAGTAGTAGTAGTAGTAGTAGTAGTTTAGTAGTATAGAGTTAAGTAGAGTAAAGTAGTAGTAGTAGACAATATATGGGATAAAGAAAAAGGGAACTTTGAAAAAAATATCAAAATGGTATTTTGGGGAATTTTTTATTTTTGGTGTTTCTTGATTCTCAAACGATTGGTTCCCGCACAAAAATTTTTGGAGAAAATTTTGAAAAATTTGTTTTTCTGATTTTGGGTTTCAAAAAAAAAAAACCCCAAAAAAACGAAATTTGGCTTTTATAAAGCCCCAATATCCACTAAAAAAATGCTAAAAAACGTTTTAAAAGGGGTCCCTCCCAAACACAACGCTAACATGTAAACAGACTTATAAAACCATTTTTCCCGACATAGATAACTCTTTTAACCCGGGTTACTCTTTTTTCACCTGAGTAGGGTGAGAGAATGTATAAAGACCCTTTTCCGAGGACTCGACATGCGCTGAGCGGGGCTCGAACCCGGGATCTTCCATCCGAAACCCGAGTTTTCATACCACTAGACTAAAAAAACCGCACTCCCCCCCAACCCTATCACGACTATCTTGGTTTTAAAACCTGTGGCCCTTTTAACCCAAAAACATTTTTTAACTTTTTTCTGGGGGCAAATTATAAGCATTTTAAATTCAAATTACATATTTTTTTAAAATTTTTAAACTTTGGTTTTTTTTGTTTTTGAAAAAACCAAAACCAAAAAACCTTTTTCCCCAAAAAACCTTTTCGAAAAAAAAACAAATTTTTCGGGCCTAATTTTAAAATAATGTAAAGATTTTTTAAAATTCAATAAACTTTTTGAAA
>NW_027629011.1:15000-17315 GCF_034508935.2 Berghia stephanieae | reverse complement strand
AAAAAGTAAGACAAAGGGGAATGGTGTGAGCAAGGAACAGGTGTCGATTCCACACAATTAGTTTGCTTGGTTTGAGATCACTTGAAAGTTTCATCCAGACACAGAGGGTACTGACATAATAATAATATAATAATAATAATAATAATAATAATAATAATAATAATAATAATAATAATAATAATAATAATAATAATAATAGACTCTTATAGAGCGCACGGTATCCTCAACAATGAGATCTTGGCGCTTAAAAATAGAGCAAAATAAATTATTCCATTCAACTCAATATGACACCAAAATGATATTATTCAAATCACTATCAGTGTAAAATGTCGAGTAAAGATAACACCTGATCAATATATATATATATATATATATATATATATATATATATATATATATATATATATATATATATATATATATATATATATATATAATAGATGTCATGCTTTGAACGTTTAATATTTTTTTCTTCTTTTCTTTCTGTTGTTATTTGATTTTTTAAATTGAATAATTTGAAAATACAAATCACCATTGTATTGTCCTTATTGATTTTACCTTTGATCAAAAGGCAAAAGTCGAATTTTGTTACTTCATTTATTTTAAAACAGTTGAGCACACAGATTACCAGCTGATATGTCTAAAAATAAATACGATTGTTCCGATCGTAATAGTAACATTTTGCTCGTTGAACTGATAGTTTCTATGGTATTTTGTTAACCAATTAACTTTCTACCTCTACTAAAACATGCTTTTAAAAATTTGGCCAGAAAACTCTTCCTTCACATATTCATCGATTTAAAGGACCCATGTCCAGGTTTGAGAGATTTTGCCAAAAGAATTCATTTAAATCGATCGATATTTGAAGGACCAGTTTTCTGGCCAAATTTTTGAATTCATGGTTTTTTCAGAGTTTTACTGGTTAACATAATGAATATTAAAGGAAAAAAAGATGTCTTATCAGTAGATGTATACACCATCATATCGTGTCCCTATCATAGCATGTTACTATACACATAATGCTACTCACAAGATTAATGCATGGCATGGAACGAAATCCACCAAGTCATTCCTGGGGTCGACAAAATAAAATTACTTCTGACCACTATATTACTATTATACTATAACAGACGCAGTATCCACTAAGCACGCTCTAAGGGCTTTATAATGGGTCCCTTGCCAACAGCAACAAGTAGGATGATATATAACGCCGATTAGGCATTAATACAATTATTTCGGACAGAAACAACGTTGTTAAGAGCCATGTACTCATTGTACACCTGATTACGGTGAGAGAATGTGAGTAGAGAGCTTTTCTAAGGATTGAACTACGTATACGCCGCTCAGAGTAGGAATCGAGCCCTGTGCCTTCCAATCTGAAGACCACCTAGCCAACCATCCAAAACTAATAATGATAGGACCACACAACAATAACAGTGAGATGATTAACAATGGAATAAAATATCTCTTTAAAAGGGTACTATACATTTGACAGTCTCCCTCCCAGCTAAAGATTTCGGACATAACCAGGGAAAAACCACCAAGCAATCTCAATCCAGAAAAAGGGTTTCATGGCGCTTGTAAAACATTTAGGTTATATCAGCGCCAGTAATTTTAAAAAAAGGAAAGAAATGGGATAGTGAAAAAATTAAAGTATCCAAGAAATTCCAAAAGCATACCATCAATGTACCTAAAAGTCTCATTCAAATGTTTAAAAGACATTTTCAACACAAAAATGTAACGATCAGTCCATAAAAGAGAGAAGATTTACAATGAAAATCCTTGCATACTTTTGACTATTTCCCTCTCAGCCAAGGATTCCGGAGAGGATCAGGACAGAACCAAGTAAACCCATTCCAAGACAAAGGCAAGGACAGAAAGCAACTCATAAAACATATATGTATAGGGGATAGAAGACACAGCAAGTGACCTGATCACCATGAGAGAGCAACATGGAAAGGGAAAGAGATAAGAGATAAGAGACACAGTGAGTGACCTCTCTTTCCACCATGGGAGGTCAGAAGACCCCATCCGGGGAAAAATAAAGAAATAGGAAAGATGAGAACGGACGTGGAACACAACAGTCAGCTGGAGAAGCACAATTCTCCCCCCCCCCCCCTTTCCCCATCCTAAAGAATTCGAGAATGAAAAATTGAACACGTGAATCTTTAAATTCAAATCTAAGAAAACAATGTTGAGTTCTCAATTTTAATACAGCATCCATACTCATGTACATCAATAGTATGAAAAAATGGCAACAATAAACGAAGGCAAATTAAAAAGTTGACAAAGGTTCCTCAAGACGACTTTTAAAA
>NW_027629011.1:0-10000 GCF_034508935.2 Berghia stephanieae | reverse complement strand
GTGCGAGCAATAAACATTTAATGGTTATTACAAATCATTAGAACATGTTGGTGATTTCTTTAAAAGATGCCAAATAAAATGCCATATCCAATTACAATGAATTTCATTTTGTTTAAATTCCATGTATGACTTTGCTTAATTCAACGTCGTATTATATATTTAAACAAGTAAAAAAGATAAAAAATACTTTTGGCCCATTTCCTTACAGAAATGATATATTTCTTCCTTGGCAAGGAGCAAATAAACGCACAGTCACTAGAAAAAGAAGAAGAAGAAGAAGAAGAAGAAGAAGAAGAAGAAGAAGAAGAAGAAGAAGAAGAAGAAGAAGAAGAAGAAGAAGAAGAAGAAGAAGAAGAAGAAGAAGAAGAAGAAGAAGAAGAAGAAGAAGAAAAGAATAAGAAGAAGAAGAAAAGAATAAGAAAAAGAAGAATAAGATGGGAGGAGGAGAAGGGTGGGACGAGGAAGAGATGGGGAAGAATGAAAAAGATGAATAAAAATAAAGAAGAAGAAAAAGAAGAAGAAGAAGAAGAAGAAGAAGAAGAAGAAGAAGAAGAAGAAGAAGAAGAAGAAGAAGAGGAGGAGGAGGAGGAGAAGAAGAAGAAGGGGATGGAGAAGGAAAAGGTGAAAGAGAGCAGAAGAGGAAGAAGAAGAAGAAGAACAACAACGACAACAAGACAAAGAATAAGAATAAGAAGAATAAGAAGAATAAGAAGAATAAGAAGAAGAAGAAGAAGAAGAAGAAGAAGAAGAAGAAGAAGAAGAAGAAGAAGAAGAAGAAGAAGAAGAAGAAGAAGAAGAAGAAGAAGAAGAAGAACAACAACAACAATAACAACAAGAAAAAGAATAAGATGAGGGAGGGGGAGGTGGAGAAGGATGGGAAGAGGAAGAGATGGGGATGAATGTAAAAGAAGAATAAAAACAAAGAAGAAGAAGAATAAAAACAAAGAAGAAGAAGAAGAAGAAGAAGAAGAAGAAGAAGAAGAAGAAGAAGAAGAAGAAGAAGAAGAAGAAGAAGAAGAAGAAGAAGAAGAAGAAGGAGGAGGAGAGAGAAGGAGGAGGAGGAGGAGGAGGAGGAGGAGGAGGAGGAGGAGGAGGAGGAGGATGGGGAGGAGGAGGATGGGGAGGAGGAGGATGGGGAGGAGGAGGATGGGGAGGAGGAGGGGGACGAGTGGTCATAAAATTTATACAACACCAAAAAAAAGAAAATGTTTAGAATTTTGATAAAGGTGATATCTCTATGTTATAAATTGGGCAATCATCATTATAACATACAAAATGAGGTGAATGGATATCAAAATCATATTGGTGAACCTTTTCCTCAAAACAGTTTAGGGTAAATTTGGCTGGTATGGAAAAGTGTGAAAGAAAGGAGAAAAAAAGTTTAACATTTTGAAAATGACAAATTCATTTTATCTTTAGCAGAAGTGCACATTACGTTACTACTGCATTTGTAATTTCAGGATATGAACTTTCACTCTTTTCACTTAATATCAAACTTTGGATTCAGTCACATGAAAATGTGTCATCTCCAATTAATCAAACCACAAAAAATATGGTTTCTTCTATAATACATCATAATTTCAAAACGTTGGAAAGGACAAAACGGTATTCCTTTTAGCAGAAGTTTTTATCATTTCACAACTGCATTAATTATTTTTACAACAAGCTTCCTGACAACTGAAGGCATCCACCCAGACCATGCAGCCATATACAGATTGCATTCATAGAAAGAATGGGACTGCTGCCCAAATGATGCCAAAGAAGAACTGCCAAGCGGAGTAATACTCCCCAGGAAAGATTGGTTGACACTGAACAGGGCAAGGTCTAAAGTGGGGAAGACCAAAACAACCTTACAAAATTGGGGACTTTCTTCAGACTGCCGATGTCAATGTGGACACTAGGCTCAAAACATGGACCACATCCTTCACTAGTGTGAACTTGGACCATATATCAGTGATATGGACCTGAGAGGCTGCACCCCTGAAGCCATCCAATGGATTCACCACTGGCGCGACACGATATGATGATGATGATGATGATCTCCAATTAATCAAACCACAAAAATTATGGTTTCTTCTATAATACATCATAATTTCAAAACGTTGGAAAGGAAAAAACTGTATTCCTTATAGCATAAGTGTTTATCATGTCACAACTGCATTAATCATTTTTACAACTCGCGTTTTCACTATCACCACTTCAGCCATAAAAATATCTTAACTTTAGAATTAGTCACACTAAATCGTGTGACAATATCAAATTTAACAAGCCAAGAGTGGTCTGAGCCGATATAATTGAGAATTATGAAAGTTTTGAGTGGCAGGTCACCACACAGTATGGAAATAAAATTGTATCAATTGTAAAAAGACAATATAAAATACAGCCCCACAAGTATATGTGGATTTTCTATATACAATGAGATTACATATGTATGTCCTAAATACATTATTATAAAAACTCATCAAAACTATATACAATGCCATTAAATATCACGATTAAAAAATCTATGTTAGAAAGTGGTAGCATCTTATAATTTGTGCGAGCAATAAACATTTAATGGTTATTACAAATCATTAGAACATGTTGGTGATTTCTTTAAAAGATGCCAAATAAAATGCCATATCCAATTACAATGAATTTCATTTTGTTTAAATTCCATGTATGACTTTGCTTAATTCAACGTCGTATTATATATTTAAACAAGTAAAAAAGATAAAAAATACTTTTGGCCCATTTCCTTACAGAAATGATATATTTCTTCCTTGGCAAGGAGCAAATAAACGCACAGTCACTAGAAAAAGAAGAAGAAGAAGAAGAAGAAGAAGAAGAAGAAGAAGAAGAAGAAGAAGAAGAAGAAGAAGAAGAAGAAGAAGAAGAAGAAGAAGAAGAAAAATAAAGAAGAAGAAGAGGAGGAGGAGGAGAAGAAGAAGAAGGGGATGGAGAAGGAGAAGGTGAAAGAGCAGAAGAGGAAGAAGAAGAAGAAGAAGAACAACAACAACGACAACAAGACAAAGAATAAGAATAAGAATAATAATAATAATAATAATAATAATAATAATAATAATAATAATAATAATAATAATAATAATAATAATAATAATAATAATAAACAATAACAATAATAATAACAATAATAATAACAATAATAATAATAATAATAATAATAATAATAATAATAATAAATAATAATAATAATAATAAGAAGAAGAAGAAGAAGAAGAAGAAGAAGAAGAAGAAGAAGAAGAAGAAGAAGAAGAAGAAGAAGAAGAAGAAGAAGAAGAAGAAGAAGAAGAAGAAGATGAGGGGGGTGGAGGAGAAGGATCGGAAGAGGAAGAGATGGGGAAGAATGTAAAAGAAGAATAAAAATAGAGAAAAAAAAGAAGAAGAAGAAGAAGAAGAAGAAGAAGAAAAAAAAGAAGAAGAAGAAGAAGAAGAAGAAGAAGAAGAAGAAGAAGAAGAAGAAGAAGAAGAAGAAGAAGAAGAAGAAGAAGAAGAAGAAGAAGAAGAAGAAGAAGAAGAAGAAGAAGAAGAAGAAGAAGAAGAAGAAGAAGAAGAAGAAGAAGAAGAAGAAGAAGAACAACAACAACAACAACAACAACAACAAGAAAAAGAATAAGATGAGGGAGGGGGAGGTAGAGAAGGATGGGAAGAGGAAGAGATGGGGATGAATGTAAAAGAAGAATAAAAACAAAGAAGAAGAAGAATAAAAACAAAGAAGAAGAAGAAGAAGAAGAAGAAGAAGAAGAAGAAGAAGAAGAAGAAGAAGAAGAAGAAGAAGAAGAAGAAGAAGAAGAAGAAGAAGAAAAGGAGGAGGAGGAGGAGGAGGAGGAGGAGGAGGAGGAGGAGGAGGAGGAGGGGGAGGAGGAGGATGGGGAGGAGGAGGATGGGGAGGAGGAGGATGGGGAGGAGGAGGAGGAGGATGGGGAGGAGGAGGATGGGGAGGAGGAGGAGGAGGAGGAGGAGGAGGAGGAGGAGGAGGAGGAGGAGGAGGTGGATGGGGAGGAGGAGGATGGGGAGGAGGAGGGGGACGAGTGGTCATAAAATTTATACAACACCAAAAAAAGAAAATGTTTAGAAATTTGATAAGGGTGATATCTCTATGTTATAAATTGGGCAATCATCATTATAACATACAAAATGAGGTGAATGGATATCAAAATCATATTGGTGAACCTTTTCCTCAAAACAGTTTAGGGTAAATTTGGCTGGTATGGAAAAGTGTGAAAAAAAGGAGAAAAAAAGTTTGAAAATGACAAATTCATTTTATCTTTAGCAGAAGTGCACATTACGTTACTACTGCATTTGTAATTTCAGGATATGAACTTTCACTCTTTTCACTTGGTATCTAACTTTGGATTCAGTCACATGAAAATGTGTCATCTCCAATTAATCAAACAACAAAGAATATGGTTTCTTCTATAATACATCATAATTTCAAAACGTTGGAAAGGACAAAACTGTATTCCTTTTAGCAGAAGTTTTTATCATTTCACAACTGCATTAATTATTTTTACAACAAGCTTCCTGACAACTGAAGGCATCCACCCAGACCATGCAGCCATATACAGAGTGCATTCATGGAAAGAATGGGACTCCTGCCCAAATGATGCCATTCAGGAACCCAAAGAAGAACTGCCAAGCGGAGTAAACCTCCCCAGGAAAGATTGGTTGACACTGAACCGGGCAAGGTCTAAAGTGGGGAAGACCAAAACAACCTTACAAAATTGGGGACTTTCTTCAGACTGCCGATGTCAATGTGGACACTAGGCTCAAAACATGGACCACATCCTTCACTAGTGTGAACTTGGACCATATATCAGTGATATGGA
The DNA here is from genome assembly GCF_034508935.2 of Berghia stephanieae. Lineage (NCBI taxonomy): Eukaryota > Metazoa > Mollusca > Gastropoda > Nudibranchia > Aeolidiidae > Berghia > Berghia stephanieae. Next base: position 5,171 of record NW_027629011.1, on the reverse strand, counting down.
CCTGAGAGGCTGCACCCCTGAAGCCATCCAATGGATCCACCACCGGCGCGACACGATATGATGATAATGATGAGGATCTCCAATTAATCAAACCACAAAAAATATGGTTTCTTCTATAATACATCATAATTTCATCAAATTTTTATAGCATAAGTGTTTATCATTTCACAACTGCATTAATTATTTTTACAACACGCGTTTTCACTATCACCACTTCAGCCATAAAAATATCTTAACTTTAGAATTAGTCACACTAAATCGTGTGACAATATCAAATTTAACAAGCCAAGAATGTGATTAAAAAATTAAACATTTTCTCTGAGTGGTCTGAGCCGATATAATTGAGAATTATGAAAGTTTTGAGTGGCAGGTCACCACACAGTATGGAAATAAAATTGGATCAATTGTAAAAAGACAATATAAAATACAGCCCCACAAGTATATGTGGATTTTCTATATACAATGAGATTACATATGCATGTCCTATATACATTATTATAAACACTCATCAAAACTATATACAATGTCATTACATATCACGATTTAAAAATCTATGTTAGAAAGTGGTAGCATTTTATAATTTATGCGAGCAATAAACATTTAATGGTTATTACAAATCATTAGAACATGTTGGTGATTTCTTTAAAAGATGCCAAATAAAATGCCAAATCCAATTACAATGAATTTCATTTTGTTTAAATTCCATGTATGACTTTGCTTAATTCAACATCGTAATATATATTTAAACAAGTAAAAAAGATAAAAATACTTTTGGCCCATTTCCTTACAGAAATGATATATTTCTTCCTTGGCAAAAAGCAAATAAACGCACAGTCCAACTGGTAATATATGTTACTTTTAAACTACTCTATTTTACCAATTAATGATTGGGCGACTGAGATGTTCATTATTTGAAGAAAAAAGGAAGGTAAACTACATGTTGAATTCAAATAAAAACAACAAAATACTTGCTTATTTATATAATGACTACTTGGCCATGACTTCATATATTCGAAAACAATGGATCTTTTTGTTTCTAATCCTTAACTTATTCAAGCTAAATTCTAGACCCCACTTGTCATATAGCTAATATTGTTTTGGCGTGAAAAGTGTGAATATACATTCTCTCTCTCTCTCTGATGTTTATTTAGTAATAATGGCTGGCTGAGAAATTTATCGTTTGAAAATTGATGGATCAAAAAAATATTAGAAGATCAAATCTATATATGAGAATATATTTTTACAACGATAATGTAAATAATGGATTTGTGTAAAATTGTTGAGCTTGTAATTTCTTTCTCAGATAAAAGAATATAATTTTTATATCAACAATAATTTCTTCTCTAAGCATTAAGTATTAACATTATACAAAAATATTTCAATATTAAATAAATGAAGTATCTACTCCTTTTGTGAATCGCTTATGTCATATTTGCACAACTGCCATAAAGTATAATACAAATTCAAAATTACATTCCATTGAAACTCAACATATATGATATGATTATAAAGCACGAGATAATAAAACATTTACAAGAACATGATGATATTGTGATGTAATTTTGTGTGAATAAGATATCAAACTGTATAATGATAGGAGAAATGAATGGTAGATGCATTATTATTAAAGCGCAACGTTGATGAGACGATTTCACTATCTGTATGACAAAGCCTATCCAACCACAAGATAATTGTAAAACATATTCCTAAATGAAAATGTGTGAGTTGAATGTCAACCATATCATTATTGTTTTTTTAAAACGATGGGATATTTTTAAAATCAAAATTAAAACAATGCTTACTCATAAAAATTCATCATTGTTACCGCTATTTTCATATGACTGCGAATAAATTAAAATTCTATCAAGCGTTACTTACGATGACATGTGACAAATGAAAAAAACATTACTCAATTAGGGTGTATAAGAAAATCAGTAGCACAAAGTCCTATTCAACTACAAGTTAATATAAAATCTAAGAACGAAATTTTTTGGAAATGGACTATGATTTTAATAATCTCTGAAAAAGAAAAAAATGTTAATGCATTTGCCTACAAAGATCAATTACATATCAATCCAGATAAATACATTCAAATTATTGTTTACTTTAATAATGATTGCTTGGCCGTAATATCAAATATTTGAAAACTTGATGGATCATATTTAAAGAAAAAGAAAATAAATTCTAGTATTTTAAAACACTCTTTTAAGTTCATGAATGTTATGATTCATTTGTTATAAATCTATGACTGCTATAATAAAGAGTGAAATTAATTTTAAATTACTTGATATAAATGATGTAATAATAAAATATATTCCTATTAAAATTAACAAACTACATGATAAAAAAGTGTTGTCATGACAAAATTAAAAGGGCATTATCTATAGAACATTTTGCAAAATATTTATTTATTTATAGTTAGGTAACATATCACACATTTTATACAAATGACAATAATAGTTATAATATTAAATTTATAAAAGAAATATACGAAACACCTGAATTTCAGTTTATGTATATAATGATAACAAAAGTGTTCTTGAACCTGTTTGTTTTTTAAACAAACTAACATATTTTGTCAACATGTGCATTCTAACTAAATACTAAAATATCAAAATTATCAAATTACTATGGCTGACTAAGAAATTTATTACTTGAATAACGATGAATATTAAAGAAATTAAAACCATGTTTTATAAAAACTTAACGTTTTATTAATATTTTGTAATAAGTGCATCACTCTTACCTTTCTTTTAAGAAAAACTATTATTACTTTTGTATCATTGCTAATAAATCAAAAGTGTATAGGCAATGCAAAATTATAAGGGTATTTCACTTCTTTAAGTAGTAAGCATTTACGTGTTCAGAAAAAATATACTCAAGCTAATCAATATTAAATAAATGAATTGTTCTGTTTTCAAAAAGCTAGTTATATTTGCATAAATAATGTTAAAGTATTAAATGAGTTTGAAATTACATTCCAATAAAACCAGACATTGATATGACTTTAAAATATTAGACAATAAAACTTATAGGCAATGAATGATATATGAATAAGAGATTAAAATAAGGTAAACTGAATGTTGGATGTAATGAAAGTACATTTATCAAAACTTTATACAAAATGAAAGCTATTTTATACAGTACGCGAGTCATTAACATTAAAATGGCCATTGAAAATTCTGAGACAGGAAAAAAATTTCTTTTAATTTTGATGAGATGACTTTTCTTAAGAAAATTATCTTTCTATCCAACTACAAGGTAATTGTAATAGATATTCCCATATGTCATGTTGAGAGTTGATGAAATATTGTGAACAAAAAATTAAGATTAAAGAAAAATGACACAACACTGCAACTTGAAAAAATACGACAAAAACAACTGAAAGTTTACCATATCTGAAGTTAAAGATTGGGCATTTAAATCTTAATAACGGTGAATGAAATTCTTTAAGTGCTTGAGTGTCTAATATAGGCTTGACAAAAATTGGAAAGGACGCGATGAAAGGAGCAATGGTGATAAGAGTCACCATTGATGGTGAAAGAGACAATGGTGATAAGAGTCACCATTGATGGTGAAAGAGTCAATGGTGATAAGAGTCACCATTGATGGTGAAAGAGGCAATGGTGATAAGATTCACCATTGATGGTGAAAGAGGCAATGGTAATGAGAGTCACCATTGATGGTGAAAGTGGCAATGGTGATAAGAGTCACCATTGATGGTGAAAGAGGCAATGGTGATAAGAGTCACCATTGATGGTGAAAAAGGCAATGGTGATAAGAGTCACCATTGATAGTGAAAGAGGCAATGGTGATGATAGTCACCATTGATGGTGAAAGTGGCAATGGTGATAAGAGTCACCATTGATGGCTTGACTTGCTTGACTTGCTTGCCTTGCTTGTCTTGCTTGCCTTGCAAGGTGGCAGGGATGATAAAGCCACTTCAAATGATCATGGCATTCTAAGAGTAATTTTCAGGGTCAGATCGGCAGAGATTGCACCAGCAGAGCTCAAGATGAAAGTATTGTTGATATAAAAGTGATGGCAGGGATGTAGATGATGGAAGCAGCAGCAGTGACAATGATGGTGAAAATGGCAAGGCAGGTGACGTGATGATGGAAATCACTCCGGCAGGGCTATGGTGGTGAAGATGATGATGATGGGAGGCGATTCTGATGGCAATGGTTGTGTTGGGAGGTGATAGCTTTGGAAGGGATGATGGGAAGTAATGGTAGAGTCATAGGGGTTGTGATAGAAGAGACCATGATGTGAGGTTAGTGGTAATAAGTGAAAGCCATGGCTTGGCGAAAATGATAGAAGTAGGTTCAACATAAAGATCCAGTAAATGGCACAGTTTCAAACCCAGGGTCAAGGTGACCCATCCAGAAAGAGTCAAACAAATCACATCCCTATCCCCGTCTTCAAGACAATTGTAAATCAACATTCTGCCCAAACACATTCGGGCTTCCTGTAGGCCTCCAGTCCGCCTACTGCACTTGGGTATGGACATGAAACACAAACAAATACACCCCCACCGGTAGAAGCACACTTATCTGTATTTCAAATCCATGCAAATGCCAACCACAATCATCTTGTCAACAAAGAACACGAATGTAACTCACCCGGCCCTAACCAGTTGGAATCAACTCAAACCCAAGTCCAGAACCACACCACCACCTTCACTTTATCACTGAATCTACCTCCAGCATCCTCATCCTCCCCACAACTTCCACCCACCACCACCTTCCTCGACGAACACAATCTCTACATCACAATCACTACAACCCCACCAATACCACCATCATCACTTCTTCCACCATTACCTCCCTTCACAACCATTGCCATCATCATCACTTCCCATCATCATCCCTTCACCACCACAACCCTCCCATCATGATTTCCATCATCCCGTCACCCAACAATGCCACCTTCACCAACAATGTCACTATTGTTGCTCCACCATCTACATCCCCATCATCACCTCGCCACCAACAACTCCTCCAACATCTTGATCACTGCCATTACAATCCCCGGGGCCCTCCAATATAACCCATCCCATTACTCCGCTGAATACCACAATCATTCTCCATGACCTCACCATCCCTGCTGGCCACCGCCCCTACCGCCCACATATGGCCAATCTCGATTCCTGGAGCTTGATGACGTCAAAT
>NW_027629010.1:0-2807 GCF_034508935.2 Berghia stephanieae | reverse complement strand
TGCGGGGCTGCGAAATAAAAGCCCCGCAGTGGGGAAATTTTGCTTTTTCTTTTTTTTTCGTTTCAGAGCGCGGACTGCAGAAATTTAAAGTCCGCAGTGGGGAGAATACTTTCGCATTTTTCTTTTTTTTTTTCGATTTAGACAGGAGACTGCAGAAATAAAAGTCCGAAAGTGGAGAAATACTTTCGCATTTTTCTTTTTTTTTCATTCAGAACGCGACGCAATAAATAAAAAGTCCGCAGTGGGAAAATACTTCGCATTTATTTTTTTTCGTTTCAGACGGGGATGCAGAAATAAAAAGTCCGCAGTGGGGAGAATACTTTCGCATTTTTTCTTTTTTTTTTTTTAGGAGCGCGGATGCAAAATAAAAAGTCGCAGTGGGAGAATACTTTCGCATTTTTCTTTTTTTTTTTTTTTCAGAGCAGCGGACTGCAGAAATTAAAGTCGCAGGGGGAGAATTACTTTGGCATTTTTTTTTTTTTCGTTCAGAGCCGGACTGCAGAAATAAAAGTCCGCAGTGGGAAAATTACTTTCGATTTATCTTTTTTTTCGATTCAGAGCGCGGACTGCAGAAATAAAAAGTCCGCAGTGGGAGAATACTTTCGCATTTTATTTTTTTTTTTGATTCGAGCGGGGACTGCAGAAATAAAAAGTCCGCAGTGGGAGATACTTTCGAATTTTTTTTTTCGATTCAGAAGCGGGACTGCAGAAATATAAAGCCCGCAGTGGGAGAATACTTTGATTTTATCTTTTTTTTTTTCGTTTCAGAGCGCGGACTGCAGAAATTAAAAAGTCCGCAGTGGGAGAATATTTCGCATTTTCTTTTTTTTCGATTCAGGGGCGGACTGCAGATATAAAAAGTCCGCAGTGGGAGAATATTTTCCGCATTTTAAATATTTTTTTTGTTTCAGACGGGGATTTGCAGAAATAAAAAAGTCCGCAGTAGGGGAATACTTGGCATTTTTTCTTTTTTTTTTTTCGATTCAGGGGCCAGACTGCAGAAAAAAAGTCGCAGGGGAGAATATCTTTCGCATTTTTTCTTTTTTTTTTCGATTCAGAGCGCGGACTGCAAAATATAAAGTCCGCAGTGGGAGAATTTTCGCATTTTATCTTTTTTTTTTCGTTTCAAGCGGGGGACTGCAAAAATTAAAGCCGCAGGGGAAAATTTACTTCGCATTTTTCTTTTTTTTTTCGATTCAAAGTCGGACTGCAAAATTTTAAAAAGTCCGCAGTGGGGAGAATACTTTCGCATTTTCTCTTTTTTTTTCAAAAGGCGGACTGCGAAATAAAAAGCCCGCATTTGGGAGAATTTTTTCCCGCATTTTTTTTTTTTTCGTTTCAGACCGGGGACTGCTGAAAAAAAAGTCGCGAGGGAGAATACTTTGCTTTTTTTTTTTTTTTTTTTTCGATTCGAGCGGGACTGCAAAAAAAAAAGCCCGCAGGGGGGGAAAATTTCTTCGCATTTTTTTTTTTTTTTTCAAAGGGGGATGAGAAAAAATTTTTTTTTTTTTTTTTTTTTTTTTTTTTTTTTTTTTTTTTTTTTTTTTTTTTTTTTTTTTTTTTTTTTTTTTTTTTTTTTTTTTTTTTTTTTTTTTTTTTTTTTTTTTTTTTTTTTTTTTTTTTTGGGGGGGGGGGGGGGGGGGGGGGGGGGGGGGGGGGGGGGGGGGGGGGGGGGGGGGGGGGGGGGGGGGGGGGGGGGGAGGGGAAATTTTCGCTTTTTTCTTTTTTTTTTTTGTTTCGGCAGGATGCAAAAATAAAAAGTTCCGCATGGAAAATTTCCTTTGCTTTTTTTTTTTTTTTTTTTCGATTGAGGGTGCAGAATAAAATGGGCGGGGGAGTTTATTTTCGTTTTTTTTTTTTTTTTCGTTCAGAGCGCGGACTGCAAAAAAAAAAGTCCGGTGGGAGAAATTTTGTTTTATTTTTTTTTTTTCGTTCAGAGCGCGGACTGCAAAAAATTTAAAGCCCCAGTGGAGAATTTTTCGAAATTTTCTTTTTTTTTTTGTTTAGGGGGGATGAAAAAAAAAGTCCCGGGGGAAAATTTTGGGTTTTTTTTTTTTTTTTGGGCCGATAAAATAAAAGTCCGCAGGGGGGAATACTTCGCATTTTTTTTTTTTTTTTTTCGATTCAAGCGGGGACGCAAAATAAAAATCCGAGGGAGTTTTTCCCATTTTTCTTTTTTTTTTTTTTTAAGACCCGGGACGCAAAATTTTAAATCCGCGGGAAATATTTTGCTTTTTCCCTTTTTTTTTTTTCATTCAAAGGCGGCCCAGATAAAAAAAAGTCCGCAGTGGGGAATATTTTGCTTTTTATCTTTTTTTTTTTTTTCAGACGGGACTGCAAAATAAAAAGTCCCAGTGGGAATACTTTCGCATTTTTTTTTTTTTTTTTTGATTCAAGCGCGGACTGCAAATATAAAGTCGGCATGGGAGAATACTTTCATTTTATCTTTTTTATTTTCGTTTCAGAGCACAGACTGCGAAATAAAAAGTCCGCAGAGGAGAATACTTTCGCATTTTTTCTTTTTTTTTCAAATCAAAGTGCGGACTGCAAATATAAAAAGTCCGCAGGGGGAGAATTTTCGCATTTTATCTTTTTTTTTTGTTTCAGAGCGGGACTGCAGAAATAAAAAGTCCGCAGTGGGAAAGAATACTTTCGCATTTTTCTTTTTTTTTTTATTCAACAGACTGAAAAAAAAAAAGCCCCGCAGGGAGAAATTTTTTTTCTTTTTTTTTTTTTTTCGTTCAAGCGCGACGAAATAAAACCCGAGGGGAAATTTTTTCGCATTTTACTTTTTTTTTTTGTTAAAG
>NW_027629009.1:0-2808 GCF_034508935.2 Berghia stephanieae | reverse complement strand
TCAGGTTATGGCGGGTGTCTTTTACTCGGGTTAGGTCAGCATAGATTTTTGGGTTTTTTTTTTCTTTATTTTTATCTCTCTCTCTCTCTCTCTCTCTCTCTTTCTCTCTCTCTCTCTCTCTCTCTCTCCTCATTCTCTATTTCCCCCCTCTCTCTCTAAAATTTCTTTTATTTCTTCCTCTCTCTCTCTCACCTCTATTTCTCCCTCCCTCTTTTTTCTCTCCCTCTCTCTCTCTCCCCTCTCTCCCCTCTCTCTCTCTCTCTCTCTTTCTTTTTCTCTTTCTCTCTCTTTCTTTTTTTTTCTCTCGGGCCCCCTTTCCCCTTTTTTTATAACTTCCCCAGGGGGCCCGGGAAAATAATAACTCAAACCGTCGTCTAAAATTTTCTTGATGCTTGTTTTATATTTTTTGATCATTTTTTTACATTTTCATCTCATTATTTTCTTTCTCATGATCGCGCTCTCTCTCTCTCTCTTTTCTCTTTTTCCCTTTTCTCTCTCTCTCTCTCTCCTCTCTCTCTCTTTTTTTAATTTCTTTTCTCCCCTCTTTTCTCCCCTCCCCTCTCTCGCTCTCTCTCTCTCTTCTTCCCTTGAATGTACACACACTCATGCTGCACACACACACACACACACACACATACATATTTTATAATATAAATATAAATATATATATATATATATCGTTTTTTGACCATATTGCCAAGGCAATATAATATTTTTCCCTTTTCCCTTTGTTCCCCAAAAAAATAAGAAAAACCGAAACGTCGTTTACTTCGGTTGTATCTTTTATAAAAGTCATTGTTACTCCCTTTATTTGACTATCCCAATTCCTTGACTCATTAAGACACCTCAAATTTTAAAATAGTTAACCCACATTAAAAATTTAACATGTAAACCTATTCTTTATTAGATCTCCAAAAGACGGGTTACTTAAAACTTTTCCATTTTTTTTTGGAAACCCGGGAAAAGAGTAAAGGGGGATTACCTCACGACCTTTCTGTCCTATTTTTAAAAATTTAAAAGTAATTATTTTTTTTAAAAAATTTTTAAAATTAAAATAACTACAAACACAGCGGGGGAACACGTTTTACGAAGATGTTGGTTATAGATGATAGGAATTTAAAGCCCCTCAGGTTTTGTTATTGTTTTTTGTCATCCGCGTTTATGAGAATTCTCACTGAACTGTATTATCCAACCTAAACGTTCCTGGTTACTCGCAGTTTTGTGTGTTTTCCCGTTATACTTCCGGATGGCAATTTGTGAACTTCTTAGGGCCCAAACAAAATTTCTATCTATACATTTTTATCGCAGATAGTGTGGGACTTGGCTTAGAAGCTCACAACATTACCATCCGAAAGTTTTACGGACCAACCCCACAAAAAATATGGGGTTTTAAACCTTAAAAAGTTTAAAAGTCTGGTTAATAATTTTAAAAAATACTTTCTCATAAACACGGATTTGGGAAAAAAAAAAACAAACAAACAAACTAACAAACAAACACACAAAAAAAACAACATAATAAAACAATAACAAAGACCCCGATGGGCCATTTTACACATAGTTTTTTTGTGTTGGGCCGAAATTTCCGGGTGGCAATGTTTTGAGTTTTTTTAAACAACGCACAGCATCTATCTAAAACCTTATCATGTGAAAGAAAAAATTGACGCCACCACTCTGTGTTTTGATTTTTGTCCCCCAATTTTTTAAGTAGTTCTCACTAAATTGAAACAAAAAGACTATTAAAACTATGCGTTTTTGGTAAACTACTCACGAATTTCCCCCAGACGAAAATAACGTACCAAAAACACAAAACTGTGCGTAACCTTGACAGTTTAAAAGATAGTAAAGCGATTACGTCACTTTAGGCCTTTTTTTATTTTTTTTGCCATCCGCGTTTTTTGAGTTGTTCTCACTAAAAATGTATTAACCTGAATATAAACGTTTATGGTTACATGAGTTTGTGTGTTTGGGCCTTTATACTTCCGGATGGCAAAGTTTTGAACTCCTTGGCCAAGCGCATTCTATCTATAGTCGATTGAAGAATTTTTCCCTCTTTAAACGTAGTTTGGGGTTTTTTTTTTGGTGTGTATTGGGATGTTTAATCAGGGTGGTGGATGGTGTAGTATTATACCTCAAAAGCATAGCATCAAACCATAAAATCATCAAGTTTTTTAAAAAGTTTTAAAACCCTTTTGGGAAATTTAAAAAGAAATTTTGGGTTTTGGGTTTTTTTTTTTTCCTTTTCTTTTTTTTTTTTTTTTCGATTTTCTCTTATTTTCTAATTCTTGAAATTTGGGTTTTGTAAGTATTTGAAACATTCTACCTCCCCCCCCCCCCCCCACCCCCCCCCCTCCCCACTCCCTTCGGCACAATTCGAGAAACTTCAACAATAAATAAACCCTTTAAAAAAACGATAACCATTTTTAATTTTTATACTATACAAGGAAGCGGTCAACGACCTAAGATGTTTTTTTATATTATCTCCCCCGAGGGCTAACCCACAAACCCGGGGGCTGACTTTTCCCACCCCCCGCCATCGTTTTCTTAGAGAACGTATCGCTTTGGGTTAGAAGCTCACAATATTGCCATCCGGGAATTTTAACGGGCCCAAAACACAAAGCTAAAGTGTAACCATGAAAAATTTTTAGTCTGGATAATAAAAGTTTTTGTGAGAACACTCATAAACGGGGGTGGCAAAAAAACAATAACAATGACCGAGTGACGTCAACTTCGATCTATCTATCTTCAACAGTCACTTCCCTCTAATGCGCATGGTAACTTAGTAACTGGCTCTAAACTATCGGAACAATG
>NW_027629008.1:0-2810 GCF_034508935.2 Berghia stephanieae | reverse complement strand
CCCACCCCCCCCCCACCCCCACCCCACCCACCCCCCCCACCCCCCCCCCACCTACCCCCCCCCCCACCCCCACCCCCCCACCCCCCCACCACCCCCACCCACCCCCCCCACCCCCCCACCACCACCCCCACCCCCCCCCCCCCACCACCCCCCCCACCCCCCCCCACCCCCACCCCCCCCACCCCCCCCCCCCCCCCCACACCCCACCCCCCCACACCACCCCCCCACCCACCCACCACACCCACCCCCCCCCCCCCCCCCCCCCCCCCCCACCCACCCCCACCCCCAACCCACCCCCCCACCCACACCCCCACACCCACCCACCCCACCCCCCACACCCCCACCCCACCCACCACCCCCCCACCCACCCCACCCCCCACACCCCACCCCCCCACCACCCCCCCCCCCCCCCCCCCCCCCCACACCCCACCCCCCCCCCCACCCCCCCCCCCCCACCCCCCCCCCCACCACCCACCCCCCCCCCCCCCACACCCCCACCCACCCCCCACACCAACCACACACCACCCCACACCCACCCCCCACAACCACCCCCCCCAACCCACCCCCCCACCCCACCACCCACCCCACCACCCCCACACCCCCACCCCCCCAACCACCACACCCACCACCCCCCCCACACCCACCCCCCACCCCCCACCCACCACCCACCCCCCACCCCCCCCCCCCACCCACCCCCACCACACCCCACCACCCCCACCCACCCACCCCACCCCCACCCCACCCCCCACCCCCACCACCCCCCACCCACCCACCCCCCACCCCCCCCCCAACCCCCCCCACCCACCACCCCCCCAACCCCCCCCCCACCCCCCCCCCCCCACCCCCCACCCACCCCACCCACCACCCCAACCCACCACCCCAGCCCAACACCCACCCCCCCCACCAGCTCCCCCACCCACCCCAACCCCCCCACACCACCCACCAACCCCCCCCCCCCCACCCCACCACCCCACCCACCCCACAACCAACAACCCACCCCCACCACCCAACACCCCACCACACCCACCCACCCCCCCCCCCCACCCCACCACACCCACCACCCCACCCCCACCCCACCCCACACCCCCCCCCCACCCCACACCCCCCACCACCCCCCCCCCAACCACACACCACCACCCACCACCCACCACCCCCCCCCCACCACCAACCCACCCACACCCCCAACCACACCACACCCCCCACCCCACCCCACACCCCACACCCACACCCACACCCCCCACCTCACACACCCCACACCAACCCACACCCCCCCACCCACCACCCACCCCCCCCACCACCCCACAAACCACCCCCACCCCCCACCACCCACCCACCCCCCACCCCCCCAAACCCCCCCACCCCCCCACCACCCCACCACCCCCCCCCACCACCCCCAACACACCACCCCCCCACCCACCCCCCACACACCCCCCACCCACCCCACCCCCCACCACCCCACCCCCCACACCACCCCCCCCACACCACCCCCCCCCACCCCCCCACCACCCCCACCACCACCCCCACCCCCCCCCCCACCCCCACCCACCACCCCCCCCCCCCAACACCCACACCCACCCCCACCCCACCCCCCCCACCAACCCACCACCCAACCACCCCACCCCAACCCACACACCACCCCACCCCCACACCCCACCCCACCCCCCACCCCACCCCCCACACCCCCCACACCACCCCCCCCCCACCACCCCCCCACCCCCCCCCCCCCCACCCACCCACCCCCCCGCCACACACCACACCCCCCACACCCCCCCACACCCCCCCACCCCCCCACCCCCCCCAACCCCCCACCACCACACCCCCACACCCCACCCCACCCCCCCACCCCCACCACCCCCCCCCACACCCACCACCCCCCCCACCACCCACCCCCACCCCCAACACCCCACAACCCCCCCCCCACCCCACCACACCCCCCCCAACCCCACCCACCCCCCAGCCCACCCAACCCACCCCCCCACCACCACACACGCCCAAAACCCCCACCCCCCACCCCAACCCACCCCACCCCCACCCCACCACCCCCCACCCCCCCCCCCCCAACCCCCCCCACCCCCACCCCCCCAACCCCCCCCCACCCCCCCACACCACAACCCCCACACCACAACCAACCAACAACCCACCCCCAACCCCCCACCACCCCACCCCACCCACCCCCCCACCCCCCCCCCAACCCCACCCCCCACCACCACCCACCCCCCCCCCACACCCCACCACCACCCCCCACCACCCCCCCCCCACCCCACACCCCCCCCCCCCCCCCCCAACCCCACCCACCCCAACACCACCCCCAACCCCCCCCCACCCCACACACCCCCACCCCACCCCCCCCCCCCCCCCAACCCCCCCCCCAACCCCCCCCACCCCCCCCACCCCACCCCCACCCCACCCACCCCAACCCACCCCACCACACCACCCAACCCCCCCACCCCCCACCCCACCACCACCCCCCCCACCCACCCCCCCACCCCCCCCACCCCACCACCACCCACCCCCACCCACCACCCCCCCCACCCCCCCCCACCCACCCCCCACCACCCCCCAACCACCCCCAACCCCCCCCCCCCCCACCCCCCCCCCACCCCCCCCACCCCCCCCCACCCCCCCCCCCCCCCCCACCCCACCCCCCCACCCCCCCCCCCCACCACCCACACCCCCACCCACCACCCCACCACCACCCCACACCCCCACCCCCCCCCCCCCCCCAACCACCCCCCCACCCCCACCCAGCACCCCCCCCACCCCCCCCCCCACCCACCCACCCCACCCCCACCCCCCCACCCAGCCACCCC
>NW_027629007.1:0-2811 GCF_034508935.2 Berghia stephanieae | reverse complement strand
TTTCGCAGTCAAAGGTGCAAGCTATAGACATTTTGATGTATTATAGAAGGACAACCTGACATATGGTTTGATTAATGGAGTTAATTGACACATTTTTATGTGACTGAATCGCAAAGTTGGATGTTAAGTAAACAAAGTGTGAAAGTCCAAAATATGATGTCAAAAATAACAAATGCACGTTGTAAAGTAATGACACTATGGCTTATGATAAAATGTTTTGTACATTTTCAAGACAACAAAAAACTTTTTTTCTTCTTCGTCGATTGCGCTCTTCTCCATACGCAGCTTCTAAATCGAACCGCTAAAGAGCTTGTTTTGAGGAAAAGGTTCACCATTATTATATTTTCAGTGACAATTAATTCTCATTTTTGTATTCATATTAATGATAATTGGCGTCAATTATAAAATTAATATATGATATTGGATGTCCTATGCAAATCCCGTTCTTTCCTAGTCAACTTCTAGTTCGCAAAATTTTGATGATACTAATACTTAATTAAGACTATGATTGCCTGGTTTTAGAAAAAGAGAATGAAATTTTAAAATTATTTATCAGGGTAAATAAAGAGTTCATAGGAATTACATAGGGTTTTGTTTTGCATTTCTATTACCGGTTGTATAGATAACTGATAGCAAAATCATCCATAATTAGCCCAAGACAAAGTTCTGATGATTATTTTTTTGTCACGCGCATTCTTCGCATTTTGTATCATATTATGATAATTAACCGTCAATTATAGAATATGTTATTTATTGTATTGATTAATTACATGTAATTTATGAAAATAGTTGTACTTCATCTCAGGGGCTATCTGAAGATAGCAAATATGTTTTGTTATTGTAAACTTGATAATGTACGAAAGTAAAGATTTACAAGCATATTTTGACATATATCTAGTTTGATTAGATCATTTAGGAAACTCATACTCCTGATTCACTAGAAAGATCATAGTGGGGGCAGTCATTAACATAGTAGGCGAAACTATAACTTGGCCAACAATACAATCATGCTAACCAAGTTGCGACTCCCCCACCCCTCCCGCGCCGGCAGTTTAAAAATTCATGTGATGTAGATGATATATTTACTTGGTAAATGCACCATTTCTCAGTTATGTCGTTTGTATAAATTTTGTTTTAACACATAGGATTTGTAGAACTTTGAGTGTATTATGAGTGGGGACTCTAGGATTAGGTCATTTAGGTGATCACAAACTATAAGTTTACGTTGATGGAGTGAAATCAATTGAAATAATTCCACTTTGACCTTTACTTTCGTTCTTTTTACTTGGCGTGGTCTGATATGACCTAGATGGGTTTCATCAAGGCGGCCTTCTATTGACTTTCATAAACATAGCACAACAATGTAAGCTTAACTCATACTTCATATATACACCTCAGCTAAGGCCAATGCTGACGTAGGGAAAGACTCAGCATGCACAGTAGATACAGCAGGCGACGGACGCTCGCTAGAGATGGAAAGTGGGATGGGCCAGCCTGTCTTGTACACGCTTAGGGAGGGGCCAGGGGGAAGGATACTGAGTTACTAATATTTAACACGGGTCCGTACAAATAACTTGTGGTAGCTGTATTTTGTATTGTTGGTTTTTGTTTAAAATAATATATCAAAATTTATTCAATACCCATCTTGGTGACCTAGCCACTCAAAACCCTACTGACAATTTTTTATATTATATCGATCAGAGAAAAGAAAGTATGCAATTGACACATTTCATGTTGTTTAATTGTATTAATCACCACGGTTATGTGTGGCTAAATCTTAAGATTTGATGTTATCCGTGCTTGAATGGTGGTGAAAAGTGGAACAACGGTGTTGTATAATGATAAGGATTCCTGGCGTCAAGCATGCCTAACTATTTTGAATGTATTATAGAAGTAATCACCTCATTTTATGGTTTGATTAATGTAATAGTACATAAATTTTTATGTGACTGGAAGTCTGCCAAGTTGAGGATGTTAAGTAAAAAGTGTGAAAGTGGCGCGTGTCAAAAATTAACAAATGCCGTTTGTAGAAGTAAGATCTCTTATGGCTTATGATAAAATGGTTTTGTCATTTTCAGAAAACAAAAAAAACTTTTCTTTCTTTCCATATATCGCATCTCTCCATAACCGAGGCCAAATCAACCGGCTAAATCTGTTTTTGAGGAAAAGGTTCACCATTATTATTTTTTTTCATCCATTAATCTCATTTTGTATCATATAATGATAATTGCGTCAATTATAAATTTATATATGTGATTAAGATTGTCCCTGCGCTATCAACTCGCCGTTCTTTCCCGTACTCAACTTCTGTTTCGACAAATTGAATGATACTTAATACAAATCTAAGGATATGATTGGCCCAGGGTTGTTAGAATGAGAAATAATTTAAAAAGTTATGTTATCATGGTATACAATTTCATAGATTTCATAGTTGTTGTTTTGCTTTTCTATTACCGTTAATAGACGCTGGGGGGTAGGGGGGGTGTGGGGTGGTGTTTGGTGTGTGGTGGGGGGGGGGGGGGGGGGGGGTGGAAAAAGCATCCTTAGATTTGGCCGACAAAAGTTTCTATGATTATTTTTCATCTAATGTGAAATATGCGCATCTCTTCTCATTTGTAATCATATAATGATAGTAATTACGTCAATTATATGATTATATGGAAAGGGCGTGTTGTAAAAAAATAAAGTCCCGTAAAAAGCATGCAAACCCTTTTTGTTGTTTTAAATAGAAGAAACCCTTTTTATGGTTGTTTAAATGGTTAGGGACCCCCCTTTTTTTATGTAAACCGGGAATCCAAAGTTGGATATTAA
>NW_027629006.1:0-2814 GCF_034508935.2 Berghia stephanieae | reverse complement strand
TTTTCAATTTCCGAGTTTTTGACAATCGATGAAATCTCAAATTTTTGCTTAACTAGTCGACTTTGAGCATCTTCAGAGTTTTACAATGATCAAAAATTAAAATTTTGGAGTTTACAGATTTTTGATTTTTTTCACGTTTTTTTTGGGTTTGAAATTTGCGATTTTTTTCAATTCCGAGTTTTCAACATTTATGACAAAATCATAAAATTTTTGCTGAAAAGTCCTTTTGACATTTTCGAGATTCACAATATTTAGAAAGTAGAATTTTGGAGTTTCAATTTTTATTTTTTCACGTTTTTTTTTTTTTGAGGGGGGGGGGGGGGGAAATTTGACGATTTGTCAAATTTCCGAGTTTTCGACAATCTATAAATCTTAAAAAATTTTTGCTTGAAATAGTCACTTTGAGCATCTTTCGAGTTTACAATGATCAAAAATTAAATTTTGGATTTTGAATATTTCGAATTTTTCACGTTTTATGGTGAAATTATGACGATTTTTTCAAATTTCCGAATTTTCTACAATCTGATGAAATCTCGAATTTTTTGCATGAAAGAGTGCGATTTTGACGTCTTTCGAGTTTCATTCACAAATGTTGAAAAATAATAATTTAGGAGTTTACAGATTTTGATTTTTTTCACGTTTTTTTTTCGGTGAAATTTGACGATTTTTTTCAAATTTTCGAGTTTTCAACAGTATGACAAAATCATCGAATTTTTGCATGAAAGTCCGTTTTTGAGCATTTTTTTCGAGATTCACAAAAAAGTTTAGAAAAGTAGAATTTTGGAGTTTCCAGATTTTTTCATTTTTTTTTCACGTTTTTTTTTTTTTTGAGGGGGGGGGGGGGGGGGGAATTGACGATTTGTACAAATTTCCGAGTTTTCGACAAATCTTATGAAAATCTTCAAATTTTTGCTTGAATAGTCAATTTGAGCATTTTCAGAGTTTCACAATGATCAAAATTAAAATTTTGGATTTTTGATTTTTTCGATTTTCCGTTTTATGGTGAAATTATGACGATTTTTTCAAATTTCCGAATATTTCGACATCTGATGAAATCTCGAATTTTTGCATGAAAGAGTCGATTTTGAACGTTTTTGAGTTTCACAATATTGAAAAATAACAATTTAGGAGTTTACAGATTTTTGATTTTTTTTTCACGTTTTTTTACTGTGAAATTTGACGATTTTTTTCAAATTTCCGAGTTTTCAACAGTAGACAAAATCATCGAATTTTGCTGAAAGATTTCGTTTTGAGCTCTTTCGAGATTCACAATGTTTAAAAGTAGAATTTTGGAGTTTCCAATTTTTCATTTTATTCACGTTTTTTTTTTTTTGAGGGGGGGGGGGGGGGAGGAATTGACGATTTTTTTCAAATTTCCGAGTTTTCGACAATCTGATGAAATCTTCAAATTTTTTGCTTGAAATAGTCGACTTTGAGCATCTCAAGTTTTACAATGATAAAAAATTAAAATTTGGTTTTTTTGAATTTTCATTTTTTTACTTTTAGGTGAAATTTATTTTTTTTTTAAAATTTCCCAAATTTTCGACAACTGTGAAACTTCAATTTTTGCTAAAATCATTTGAGCTTCGAGTTTAAAATGTAAAAAATAAAATTTAGGTTTGTTTTTTTTTTTTTTCATTTTTTTTTGGGAAAAATTTCCCCTTTTTTTTAAATTTTTTCCGTTTTTTTAAACATTGAAAAAACTCAATTTTTCATGAAAAGTCCTTTTGACATTTTTCGAGTTCCAATTTTAAAATAATTTTGGAGTTTTCAATTTTTTTTTTTTTCACTTTTTTTTTTTTTTTGGGGGGGGGGGGGGGGAATTTGACTTTTTTAAAAATTTTTCCCCCGAGTTTTTTTTTTTTTTTTTGGTTTTTAAAAATTTTTTTAAAACCTTTGAGCATTTCGGGTTTTTTAAAAAGTTAAAAAAAAAATTTTGGGGTTTTTTTTTTTTTTTTCGTTTTTTTTTTTTTTTTAAGGGGGGGAAATTTTTCTTTTTTTAAAATTTTCCCGGGTTTTCGACAATCTGATAAATTTTCAATTTTTTTCAAAAAAGGTCGATTTTGAAACCGGTTTTAAAATAAATTTTTTTTTTAAAAATTTTTGGGGTTTTAAATTTTTTTTATTTTTTTTTTTTTTTTTTTTAATTAAATTTTTAACGTTTTTTTTAAATTTTTGATTTTTAAAAATTTTGAAAAAATTTCAATTTTTTTTTTTAAAAGTTTTTTTGGAAAATTTTTAAATTTTAAATTTTAAAAAAAAATTTTTTTTTGATTTTTTTTTTTTTTTTCCCTTTTTTTTTTTGGGGGGGGGAAATTTTACGTTTTTTTTAAATTTCCGATTTTTCGACAATCTTAAATCTTAATTTTTTGTTTTAAATAGTAAAATTTTGGCTTTTCGGTTTTTACAATGAAAAAATTAAAAATTTTGGATTTTTGTTTTTTTTTCATTTTTTTCCCTTTTTAGGTAAAATTACGATTTTTTAAAATTTTTCCAAAAATTTTCGAAATTGTGAAATTCAAATTTTTTTGCATGAAAAGCATTTTAAAAAGTTTTTTTGAGTTTAAATTTAAAAAATAAAATTTGGAGTTTACAGATTTTTTTTTTTTTTTCATTTTTTTTTTTTTTTGGGTGAAATTTGACGTTTTTTTTTAAATTTTCCGATTTTTCAACGTAGACAAAATCATCATTTTGCATAAAAAGGCCGTTTTGAATTTTCGATTTTTCCAATTTTTGAAAGAGAATTTTGGTTTTTCCAAATTTTTTCATTTTTTTTCACTTTTTTTTTTTTTTTTGAGGGGGGGGGGGGGGGGG
>NW_027629005.1:0-2825 GCF_034508935.2 Berghia stephanieae | reverse complement strand
TTGGTAAAAAGGCAATTGCAAAAATAGCAGAATGCCCCAATCAAACTTTTTTTTTTTTTACAGAAGCATGTATTCCTATGTATGTAAAAAATTTACACACGTGGCAACAAATAAATTTAAAAAAATAAAATATGGCTTTAAAAATAAAAAACAAAATTCCCTGAAATATAATGGGCTAGTTTGTCCATTTTTATTGGTTATAGCTAGCGGTATCTACAAGAAGTTGATGGTTAGGTGCAGCGCTTGTAACACTAAATGGAATTTCCGTGTAAAAGAAAAAATATGTGTGTTTTTTGTATATGGTGTAGGAAATACAGTTCTTATTTTTTTTTTCTTTTTTTGGCGAAGGCCAATAATTGCCCGAACATTACAGTACAGCAGATTTTCTGAGTTTGTTTCCCACAGGTGTTAGAATTACATTTAGTTTTTAAAATATTTGGTGTTACTTGTAGATTTGTAAATAAATAGTTTTAGAATTTTTGGTTTTCCGTAATTTTTGTGCTCGATGATAAATATTTAACATTTGCTGTACGGAGCAATGGTGTTCCAACCAACTCTATTTTTTTTAAAGAAT
Organism: Berghia stephanieae; assembly: GCF_034508935.2. Taxonomy (NCBI): domain Eukaryota; kingdom Metazoa; phylum Mollusca; class Gastropoda; order Nudibranchia; family Aeolidiidae; genus Berghia; species Berghia stephanieae. The sequence continues at coordinate 2,251 of NW_027629005.1, read as the reverse complement.
AGATCTCCACATAAATATGCCAAACATTTTGGAATTCATCATAAGGTTCAGGCACTATTGGATTTGAAGTTGAGTCAAAGAAAAACTTTTAAAAAAATTATTTTGACCTGTAAATGAATGACTTGCGTTTTTGAGGAAATGGGGCTTAGTTTTCTTTGTTTTCAAACTATTAAAATATTAAAATTAAAAATTCCCAGTGACACGATAGACCCCAGAGGTGGTAGGTCAAAAATGTACTATTTGCTCCATATATTTTTTTACAGGATTGTGAAGACAGACATTTCAGGTTCCATTTGATGCTGAGCAGAAAGCACTTGTGGGCCACAGGAAAGCCCATTTATAACCCAATTTTGGGGAATGGCGAACCTGAAAGAAAAAGAAACAGTCAGACTTTTTATTCATTCTTTTCCAAAAATGCTTGATTTTTATGTACCTTTGTAATCCTTTTCATTCTTTTCATTCGACTAATCATGGTTAAACATTTTTACTTTTGCCCGAAATGTTTGTGAAAAAATTGTACTGGGTTGTAGTATAACTACTAGTAGTGTTTGTTTTACTTCTGTTACCATTTTAATGTTCTGCAATAATATTCAAAACCTAATAATATTTTGGATTGGCAAATAAATAGAAATCCCTTGTATATTTAAAAAATGAGTTGGAGCACAATAAAGAAAATAAAGTACTGTAATGACTTTTTTAAAATTTGTTTTATCCCTTGCTTTTGCAAAATTTGATGTTGAAAGCTTGACTGAGTTCTCATTTTTACCTGGGTGTCGTGTCATGACCTTCCATTGTGGGCAAGGTCATTATTGCTTTCTTCACCCCCCCCCCCCCCTATGTCTGTATTCTTTTTAAGGTAGCTTTTATCTTTGTTTTGGAATAAGATTAAATGCTTTATTTTGTCTTGATTGAGAGGGTGACAAATAGATGTTAATTTATTTTGTAATTTTAATTTACATTTTATAAACATAGACGGGGTGGGGGGGGTCTTGATACTTCCCATGGTGGAACGAGGTCATGCTGTGTCTCTATACATTATATTGTTTTCCAAGTTTCTTTATGTCTTGTCTTGGAATGAGATTACTTGGTTTGTCCTTTTCCTTGGCCGGAGTCACTGGCTGAGATAAGAACAGTAACTGGTATATTGTTGGGCTTTTGGGAAAGAGAAGAATAAAGAAGAGAAAAAAAAATAATTTTTTTGTATTGTAAATCAGTTCGCGTAAATTTTTTAAATTATATTATTCTATATATGTGTGTATATATATATGGGGGTGGGGGGGGGGGGAGGGAGGAAGAAGTGGCCGAGTGGTTTAAGGCAGATGCACTGTGATCAGGATGACAGGTTCGAGCCCGCTTTCAGGCACTTTCGTTTTTTTTTTTTCTTGAGCAAGGATTATTTAAACCCCAATTTGATCACTTGGACAAACATTCTTGACAATATTTCCTTCGTGGAATGCCTAGGGTCGAAATCTTATGTTATGCGGCGCGCAACAGGATATCGTAACTTAATATAATATAATAATAAATAATACGCGACGTTTGAGTGTTTTCCCTTAGGGGGCGGACTGTGCTTGTGTCAGGATGAGACTTTTGGGTGTTATCAGACTTAGTACACTGATAGCATTCTCTTGGAATCTACTTCGCGATGGTGGGAACGAATCGGCGATCTCAAAAAGTGGGTGAGAGGGGGATCTAGAAATGTTTTGGGGTTTTGAAACGAATTTTTTTGTTTGTGGAAAAGTCCCCGGTTTTGGAGCCCCTTTTTCACCCCCCGGGGAAAGTTGTGTACAAAAAGGGTTTCGAGGTTAAAAACCCCCCCCCGCGAAAAAAATTTTTTTTCCCTTTTGTTTTGGCATTTTTACTCACTTCATATTTTGGTTTTTTCCCCAAAAAAAAGTGTGTCCCATTTTTTTGAAAAAATTTTTTCACCCATCCCCCCCGGGGATATAAAGGTCTCAATCGTTTTATGTTATTGTTTGTGATGGAAAATTGGTTTAGGCTTAAAAGTGGTCAAAATTACTTGGCGATGGTGGGAAGAATCGGCAAAATTAAAGGAAGGGGGTTTAGAGGGGATTAGAAATGATTTGGGTTTGAAAGAATATTTTTGTTTCGTGGTAGTAAGGTGGCCCCCGTCTCAGAGGGGGGGGTTGTGTACCAATGGGGCAGGTTCAAACCCCCCCCCCCCAAAAAAAATTTTTTTTTCTATTGTCTTCTGGCATTTTTAATCATTTTTAATTTTTTGTTACCCAAA
>NW_027629004.1:0-2831 GCF_034508935.2 Berghia stephanieae | reverse complement strand
ATCTTCAGAGTTTTACAATGATCAAAAATTAAATTTTGGTTTTTTGGGAAATTTTTCTTTTTTTTCACTTTTTTCTTTTGGAGGGGGGGGGGGGGGATTTGACGATTTTTCCAAATTTCCGAAGTTTCAACAGTGTGATAAAATCATCGAACTTTTGCATGAAAGAGTCCATTTTCAGCATCTTTGAGATTCACAATGTCCAGAAGTAGAATTTTGAGTTTCCAGATTTTTCATTTTTTTTCACGTTTTTTTTTTTGATGGGGGGGGATTTGACGATTTTTAAATTTCCGAGGTTTCACACTTTTTTTTTGGGATGACATTTTAATTCCAGTTCATGAAATCAAATTTTCAGAAGCTTGAGATTAGTTACAATGTAATAATTTTGATTTGATTCGTTTCTTTTGAATTGAGATTTTAAATTCGATTCAATGATAATCATTTTCGAAAGTCATTGATTGTTAATAAATTTGTTTATTTATTTTCTTTGGTGAAATTGCGATTTTTCAAATTCGATTTACATTGTAATCTCACTTTAGAAAGTCATTTATTCGTCATGTTAAGTAAATTGGTTCAGATTTTATTTTTATTTTTGGGGATTTGCGATTTTAAATTTCGTTCACAGTGAAATCTCGACTTTTGACTACGTTCATGGAACATTTCTTGATGTACAGAATGTTTTAGAAGTATGTTGAGTCAGATTTGATTTTTTCAGTTTTTTTTTGGTGAAATTGACATTTTAATTTCGAGTTCACATTGATAATCTCAATTTATGAAAAGTCGATTGAGCATTTCGAGTTCAGTATATTAAAGTTATTAAATTTAATTTTTTCAAATTTCGATTTCGAATCTTAGAGTTTCATCGAATATTTTTGATTTTGAATTCGTTTGACGTTATGGAATTGGATTTTAAATTCAATTTAATGTGTTAAATTCGATTTTTCAGTATAGTGATTGAGATTTGACGATTTTTTCAAAATTTCCGATTTTTGAACATTGATAATCATCGACTTTTATGAAAGATTCGATTTTATCTTTCGAGATTTCACAATTTTAAAAGTAATTTTAGGTTTCAGATTTTTAATTTTTTTCACGTTTTTTAGGGTGAATTTGACGATTTTTCAAATTTCCGAGTTTTCAACAGTTGATAAATCATCGACTTTTGCATGAAAGATCCATTTTAAGCATCTTTCGAATTCAAATGTCAGGAAAGTAGATTTTTGAGTTTCCAGATTTTATTTTTTTTCACGTTTTTTTTTTTGGGGGGGGTGTGGGTGTAATATTGCAAGTTTTTCAAATTTCGACTGTTTAACAGGTTTGATTAAATTCAACTTTTGCCATGAAAAGTCAATTTTGAGTTTCTTTTTGATTTTCATTTTATTTTGAGGGGGAGGGAATTTGAGATTTTTCATATTTTTCACGTTTTTTCATGTGATAAATTGAAACTTTTGTTGAAAGATTTCCAGTTTGAATCTTTTGAATTCACAATTTTCGAAAAGTTCTTTGAGATTTTCATTTTTTCACGTATTTTTTATTTTAGGATTTGAAATTTGACGTTTTTTTTCAAGTTTCGAGGTCAAATTTGAATTTTTATCGAAATTTCCGAGAGTCAATTTTGAACATCATTCTTTTCATAAATGTCCGAAGTTTAATTTTTGATTTCACAATTTTTAATTTTTTTATCATTTTTTTTTTTTCAGTTTGGTTTGGGGGAGATTGCGATTTTTTAAGATTTTTTTTCACAGGTTAAATCAACTTTTGATAAAATCAGAATTTTGCATGAATGCTTTCGATTTTATATATTTTGAGATTAATTTGTTATTTTAATTATTTTTAGTTTTTCTTAGGATGTGATTTCATTTTTTCTTTTTGTTTAATTATACTTTTTGCTGAGGTCATTAATTTTGAGATTTTCAAATTTAGAAGTTAAATTGAAGTTAATTTGATTTTTTGTGAAAAGTTTTTTATTTTGGATATATGTCGGATTAAAATTTTGAGTTTCCGATTTTTCATTTTTTTCATTTTTTTTTGAAAGGGGGGGTGGATTTCGATTTTTCAAATTTCGAGTTCAACATTGAAATTATCGAATTTTTCGTATGAAATCATTTTCATCTTTCGATTCACTTAAATAAATTTGAATTTTCAGATTTTTGATTTTTTTAGTTTTTTTTTTTTGGGTTAAAATTTGACAATTTTTTAATTCGAGTTTTCGACATTATAATCTTAAATTTTTATGAATATCGATTTAGATCTTCGATTTTACAATGATCAAAAATTAAAATTTGTTTAATTTCGATTTTCACTTTTAGGTGAAATTTTGACGATTTTTTTAAATTTCCGAATTTTTCGACATTGATTAATCATCGACTTTTTATGAAATAGTGATTTGAGTTTCAGAGTTTTACAATGATCATAAATTAATATTTTGGATTTTTGAAATTTCGATTTTTCCACGTTTTATGGTGAAATTTTGACGATTTTTTCAAATTTCCGAATTTTCGACAATCTGATGTAATCATCGAACTTTTTCATGAAAGAGTCGATTTTGAACGTCTTTCGAGTTTCACAATGTTTAAAAAGTATAATTTAGGAGGTTACAGATTTTTGATTTTTTTCACGTTTTTTTGGGTGAAATTTGACGATTTTTTCAAATTTCCGAGTTTTCAACAGTATGATAAAATCATCGAACTTTTGCATGAAAGAGTCCATTTTCAGCATCTTTCGAGATTCACAATGTCCAGGAAGTAGAATTTTTGAGTTTCCAGATTTTTCTTTTTTTTTCAAGTTTTTTCTTTTGGAGGGGGGGGGGGGGGATTTGCGATTTTTCCAAATTT
>NW_027629003.1:0-2834 GCF_034508935.2 Berghia stephanieae | reverse complement strand
CACATATCTTTTACTACTAAACTACTACTACTCTACTACTATATACTACCACCACTACTACTGCTAAAACTACTACTACTACTACTACTACTATACACAAATACTACTACTACTACTACTACTACTACTACTACAACCAACTATAACTGCCGCAGCAGCAATAACAAGACACCACTCACCCATTGTAGGTCGGGGTCGGCCCATTGAATGAACCCATCTAATAAAACTTCCCCCATTCAAGTCACTTTCTAACTGCTTCCACACCGTGGCAGAGACTCGAACCTCTATCTTCATAACCATGTCACATAGGGACAGTCTGTCAACAACACCCCTGCCAGCGCCCTTACCCTCGGGACCCACCAGAAAAGGAAATGACGAACATTTTACGGCCTGAAATAAATCATCTCATTACGATTTTAAAAAAAGCAACAAACATCTTTTATATTATCACACACACACACACACACAAAACAACACACACACACATAAAAATAAAATATATAAAATATATATAATATTATATAATATTATATAATAACTTGAGCTTTTATATAGCGCAATATAATTTAAATGTAGGTACTTAAAGCGTTTACAAGGGGTCCCTAGCCAACAGCATCATTTAACATGCGGTACTCGAACCCAGGACCTTCCTATCCGAAGGCGAGTGAATTTCATACCACCAGCCCGCATAGCCGAAATTTTTTTCACAAAAATTTGTTCAACGCGTTTCCAGGGGTCATTTAACATGTAAGACAAGACAAGACGCTCGCAAGACACTATCGGGCTCATTATTTGTATTATTTTTTTTTTCAACAGAGACTGTACAGGGTAGGTATTTATTTTACACTCAATTTGCGGTTGATCGAGAGATGGTGAATATAGTTGTTTGCTTTTTTTCCAAGTACTCAACTTTGCGCTATCAGAGTTGCACTCGAATCAGGATTATCACACCACCATAAAACACCATATTATAGCTGCAATGGCATTCACTGCCTTGCAAAGTTAAAATATTAGTTTATTATTTTGTTAAAAATTGTTTCAGGGAAGTAATTAAGATGACTTATAACTTGTCAAAACTTCCTAAGCAAGATATCTCACGTCATCGATATTTAAGTTAAAAAAAAGTCAAAGTGGCTTCCAGAAGCACAAGTTGCTAGTGGCGAATAACAGGAATAGCTTGTCAGCAGATTTGACACAATAAAACGACTCTCTTCTAAAGATTGAGAAAGTTATGGAAGACGAACTAATGTCCGTTTCTGCTGTGCGAAACTTGGCTAAAAACCAGATCGAAGGGTATTCCATCGAAAAACCCATTCCCTAACAACATTGGTACAAATTCAAGGAGATAGCTTGACCAATTTTGTTTATTCTATATATGGAAAATGCACATGTAAGAAAGCACCTACCTACGCCCCAATAAAAGAACTTCCGTCATGTACTGCTTACACGAATGATATCGACTTCATCAACCCTCGACCAAACTAACATAAACGAAGTAAAGGGTCACACTTGAAAACCACAAATCCATGTCAACGTCGAGAAAACAGACAGAACACTTTTTATCAAAGGATGGAAAATAGCTGGCCAAGGACAAAATGGTGGGATCACTACTTGGAGAAAAATGAAGCTATCCAGAGAGGAAACAACTCTCAACAATTGCCATAAATAGACTGCAACCGGATAGTCACTTTGTGCCCGGACTGCCCGGACTACCCCGGACTGTCCCGGACTACCCAGGACTACCCCGGAATACCCCGGACTACTCCGGACTACCCAGGACTACCCCGGACTGCCCCGGACTGCCCCCGGGACAACCCCAGACTGGCCCCCAGACTGCCCAGGACTACCCCGTACTACCCCGGACTACCCCGGACTGCTCCAAAAATGTTGCTCATTGTTCTGTTTTTCAACTTGATTTCCTGATCACCAATCCATTCGAAAGATCTTATATCAATTATAAAAAATTCTGCGGGGGAGGAGGGCAAATTACAAAAGTAAATATAACGCTATGCCGGCCTGCCCAGTTCCCATGGTTGCCATCGCTAGAAATTTTTTCCCCGTTAGCCCTTTGTTTTTTGGGCCTTCATTTCTATGGAGGGTTTTATACTTTTTATTTCAAGTTAAAAAATGTTTTTTTAGATTTGCCCAAACTGAAATTTTATGACGCTTTTTAATGTTTACTGTTTTGAGTCTTTCGTCCTCTTTTATCCCGGGTGGTGTTCGTAATGTTTGAGTTAAATAAAGTTGGTCGCCACTTCAAGCAATAAAGTTTTTCTTTTTCTACCCTGCCCAATCGTTTTTGTTTGTCTATAAGGACATAATTTTTGTCTTAAAATATAAAACATTCCCCGACGAGAATAAAGCAAAAGAAAAAACACTCCCCGGGGGGGGGGGGTTTTTCCGGGCGTCCGGGGCAGTGGGGGGAGCCCCGGGGCAAAAGTGCCCCGACCCAATCCTAAAATAGGAAAAAAAGGAAAAAATCAAAATAACAAAAAAAACACAAGTCTCTTGCCAATCGCCCTTATTTCCCAACTGGGGCATGGCACTTACAAGGAACGGGAAAAAGCACCCTTTAACCCCTTTCTAGAAAGCCCTTAAAATCATGCATAACATTCATACCTACAAAAATTTCAAATAAAAATAAATAAAAAGGGAAGAAACCCCCCTTTTAACAAAATATTAGAAAAAAGATTTGATTTGGAACATTTTTAAAAGACAAGAATATTTCCGCAAACCAACCATAAGATATTTTTTCACCATCAGGCCAAAACAAATGTCGAAGGAACTAACAACAAACATTCACGAAAAAACCCAGACTTGAAAAACAAAAAATC
>NW_027629002.1:0-2839 GCF_034508935.2 Berghia stephanieae | reverse complement strand
GAATTTTCGAAAATCTGATGAAATCTTGAATTTTTGATGAAAGGTCGATTTTAAAGTCTTTCGAGTTTCACAATTTTGAAAAAATTTTTTAGGAGTTTACGATTTTTGTTTTTTTCCCCGTTTTTTTTGGGTTTAATTTGACGATTTTTTCAAATTTTTCCGATTTTTTAACAGTATGAAAAAATCAGAATTTTTTTCCATAAAAGATCTTTTTGAGATCTTTCGGTTCCAATTTTGAAAAGAGAATTTTAATTTTCCAGATTTTTCTTTTTTTTTTTTTTTTTTTTTTTTTTTTTTTTTTGGGGGGGGGGGGGGGGGAAAATGACGTTTTTTTAAAATTTTTCCGAGTTTTTCGACAAATCGAGGGAAACTTCAAATTTTTTTGGAAATAGTCGTTTTGAGCACTAAAAGGGTTTTAAATGATCAAAAATTAAAATTTTGGTTTTTTGAAATTTCGTTTTTTCCTTTTAGGGTGAATTTTGACGTTTTTTTAAAATTTCCCAAATTTTCGCAATCTGATAAAAATCTTAATTTTTTTGCATGAAAAGGAGTCGATTTGAACGTTTTTCGGTTTCACAATTTGAAAATAATAATTTAGGGTTTACAGATTTTTGTTTTTTTTCACGTTTTTTTTGGTTTAAAAATTTACGTTTTTTTCAAATTTCGTTTTACAGTATGACAAATCATCAAATTTTTGCTGAAAAGGTGCGTTTTGAGATCTTTCGAGATTCACAATTTTTTAGAAAGAAGTTTTTTGAATTTTCCAGATTTTTTTTTTTTCAGTTTTTGTTTTTTTTTGGGGGGTGGGGGGGGGGGGGGGGGAATATGACGATTTTTTAATTTCCGGTTTTTCGAAATTGATAAAAATTTTTTCCAATTTTTGCTAAAAATAGCGCTTTGGCCTCAGGTTTTACAAGAAAAAAATTAAAATTTTGGATTTTTGAATTTTCGTTTTTCATTTTTGGGAAATTTTGGTTTTTTTCAATTTCCGAATTTTCGACAATCTGATGAAATTTAAAATTTTTTTGCATGAAAGGTCGATTTAAACGTCTTTCGAGTTTACAAGTTGAAAAAAAAATAATTTGGATTTTAAACAGATTTTTGTTTTTTTTATTTTTTTTTGGTAAATTTACGTTTTTTAAAATTTCCAATTTTCGAACATCTAAATGAAATCTTCGAATTTTTGCATGAAATAGTCGATTTTGAAAGTCTTTCGATTTTTAAACAATGTTGAAAATAATAATTGGAGTTTACAGATTTTTGAATTTTTTTCAGTTTTTTTTTCGGTTTTAAATTTGACGATTTTTTTCAAATTTCCAAATTTTCACGTATGACAAATCTTCGAATTTTTGCATGAAAGATCCGTTTTGAGCATCTTTCGAGATTCAAAAATGTTTAGAAAAGTAGATTTTTGGAGTTTAAGATTTTTCTTTTTTTCCCGTTTTTTTTTTTTTGGGGGGGGGGGGGGGGGGGAAATTTGACGATTTTTTTAAAATTTTTCCAGGGTTTTCGAAATCTGGGGAAAATCTTAATTTTTTTTTGAAATGGACTTTGAGTTTTCGAGTTTTAAAATGATCAAAAATTTAAAATTTTGGGTTTTTAAAATTTTTTTTTTTTTTTTTTTTTTTTTTTTTTTTTTTTTTTTTTTTTTTTTTTTTTTTTTTTTTTTTTTTTTTTTTTTTTTTTTTTTTTTTTTTTTTTTTTTTTTTTTTTTTTTTTTTTTTTTTCAATTCGAATTTCGACAATCTGATGAATCGATTTTGCAAAAAGTCGATTTTGAAGTCTTTGAGTTTCACAATGTTGAAAATATAATTAGGAGTTACGTTTTTGATTTTTTCCGTTTTTTTCGGTTAATTTGACGATTTTTTCAAATTTCAGTTTTCACAGTATGACAAATCATCGATTTTTGCTGAAAGAGCGTTTGAGATCTTCGAGATCACAATGTTAGAAAGAGAATTTGGTTTCCGATTTTCTTTTTTTCACTTTTTTTTTTTTTTGGGGGGGGGGGAATTGACGTTTTTTCAAATTTCGTTTTCGACAATTGTGGAATCTCAAATTTTTCTGAAATAGTGCTTTGGCACTCGAGTTTTACATGATAAAATTAAATTTTGGATTTTGAATTTCGATTTTTCCATTTTGGTGAATTTGACGATTTTTCAAATTTCGAATTTCGACAATCGATGAATCTTCGAATTTTTGATGAAAGAGTCGATTTGAACGTCTTTCGAGTTTCACAATGTTGAAAATAATTTTGGAGTTTAGTTTTTGATTTTTCAGTTTTTTTTCGGTAAATTGCGATTTTAAATTTCATTTTCAACGTATGACAAATATCGAATTTTCATGAAAGATCGTTTTGAGATCTTCGGATCACAAGTTTGAAATGAATTTTAAGTTTCCGATTTTTATTTTTTTTATTTTTTTTTTGAGGGGGGGGGGGGGGAAATTGAGATTTTTTCAATTCAGTTTCGACATTGATGAATCTTCAATTTTTGCTGAAATAGTCGACTTTGAGCTCTTCAAAGTTTTACAATGATCAAAATTAAAATTTTGGATTTTGAAAATTTCGATTTCCGTTTTATGGTGAATTGACATTTTTAAATTCGAATTTTCGAAATCTGTAAATCAAAATTTTTGCTGAAAGTCGATTTGAACGTCTTCGAGTTTCACAATGTTGAAAATATAATTAGGGTTACAGATTTTGATTTTTCACGTTTTTTTCGGTAATTTGACGTTTTTCAAATTTGTTTACATTGCAAATCTGTTTTTGCATGAAAAGTCGTTTAACTCTTTCGAGATTACAAGTTGAAAAATTTAAGTTTCCAGATTTTTTTTTGTTTTT
>NW_027629001.1:0-2840 GCF_034508935.2 Berghia stephanieae | reverse complement strand
GGGAAAAGGGAAAGGGGGGAGAGAGAGAAGGGGGGGAAGGAGAGATCGGGGTTGTCCCGGTAAGGCATTCAGTTCGATAAAAACAGAAAAAAATCGCTGGGGTTTATTTTATTTCTTTTAATTAAATTAAATCAAACTAAATTTAATGCCAATGAGTTTAAAATAAGATTAAATAATGAGAACAAAATTAATATACATAAATAATTTTAAAATATATGTATTATATATACATATACATATTTATATATATATATTATATATATATTTTGATATATTTTTATATATTATATTATATATATTATAAGTATAAATATTATTATATATACATGGGGTTAGTATGTATGCAATAATTCAATATGGATTTAAATCATCTGATGTTCTTTGGGCCGCTATCGATAAGAGTATTATAATAGATTTTAGGACCCCGCATCATCATTTTGAAGATTATTGATACTCGCAACACAATTTATATATAGATATGTGTGTGTGTGTGTGTGTGTGTGTGTTGTGTGTGTGTGATGTGTAACCAAACGTTCAAAATGCAAATAACCCCCGGGAATTTCATACTTTACGTAAACGTTTGACTTAAAATAAAGCCTTCAGAGAGGGAGTGTGACATTTTATTGATTATAATTGGGATTAAAACACACACAATTTCCCACTGAATCATTGGGTCATTGGAAATCCAACATCTTCATCTAGAAAGCTCACCCCAAACATAATAGATAAAATTTGCGCTTGGCCAAGAAAGTTAACAACATTCCCATCCGGAAGTATAAGGATCAACACACAAACTCTGTGTAACCATGAATTTTATAGTTGGTAATACAGTTTAGTGGAAACAACTCACAAACGCGGTGGCAAAAACAATAACAAAGGCCTGAGTGACGTATCAGCATATACATACCTTCCATGTCGATACACTGATACCCAATCATTTATATCTTTTACTTTACGTCCAATTTTTTGACACCCATAAACAATATAAACATTGCTTGAAAAATGATATCAAGGGTTTTATTCAGAAAAAGTGAGTGGAGCGGCACTTAGTTGGTAACAACAAGATATGAAGTGAATAGAAAAGTGCCAGAAGACAATAGAGAATAAAAATTTTTCGGGGGCGGTGGTGGGGTTTGAACCTGCGACCTTATTGGTACGACAACTCCGCTGGCAGGTGAGAGCGTGGTCTCACCGTGTGAGCTATCCACGAAACAAAAATATTCGTTTAAAACCCAAAGTCATTATTTGATCCTCTCTCCCCCAATTTTTGAGCCCCCCGTTTCGTTTTTACACCCCCATGCGAATAATTTTGCCAGCAGTTAAGTTTTAATAGAAATTTTTCTCAACAAAAAAATTTATAAAATAGAAAACGATTGAGACATTGAGAATGCTGGGGTATGGGGTAAATTTTTTTAATTCAAAAAAGTGAGTGGAGCAGGATTTTATTTTTGGTAACAACAAGTATAAAGGAAATAGAAAAGTCCAGAAGCAATAGAGAAAAAAATTTTTTTCGCGGGGGGGTTTGGGGTTTTAAACCCTGCGCCCTTATTGGTACGAAACTTGGCAGGTGAGAGCGGGGCCCCCTCCCCTGGGGGCTATCCCCGCCCCCAAAAAAAAATTTTTCGTTTCAAACCCAAAGTCTTTAAAGACCCTCTCTCACCATTCTTGAGCCCCCCCGATTCGTTTTTACACCACCATCGGGGAATAATTTTGACCGCAGTTAAGCTTAAAAACCCAATTATTCTAAAACACAAACATAAAAACTTAAAAACGTTTGAGACATTGAGTATGCCCCCGGGGTATGGGGGGGAATTTTTTTAAATTTAAAAAAAGTGAGGGAGCAGGCATTATGTTGGTAACAAAAAAGATATGAAGGAATGAAAAGTGCCAGAAGAAAATTTAGAGAAAAAAAAAATTTTTCGGGGGCGGTGGGGGGGGTTTGAACCTGCGCCCCTTTTTGGGTTTGGGAAAAAACTCCCCTGGCAGGGGGGGAGCGTGGCTCTCCCGTGTGAGCTATCCACGAACAAAAAAAATATTCGTTTAAAACCCCAAAAGTCTTTAAACTAGATCCCTCTCTCACCCACTTTTTTAGACCCCCCGATTCGTTTTTAAACCCCCATGGGGGAATAATTTTGACCAGCATTTAAAGTTAAACCCCAAAATTCTCAACACAAAAAAACTAGAAACGTTTGGACATTGAGTATGCCCCGGGTTTTTGGGGGGGGAATTTTTAATTCAAAAAAGTGAGTGGAGCAGGCACTTATGTTGGTAACAACAAGATATAAAGGGAAAATAGAAAAGTGCCAAAAGAAAATTTGAGAAAAAAAATTTTTTTTTCGGCGGTTTTGGGGGTTTGAACCTGCGCCCTTTTTGGAAACCGACAACTCCCCCGGGGCGGGTTTGAGAGCTTGGCTCTACCGTGTGAGCTATCCCCCGAACACAAAAATATTCGTTTCAAACCCAAAGTCTTACTAGACCCCCCTTCCCCCACCTTGAGCCCGCCGATTCGTTCGTACACCCCCATCGCGAATAATTTTGCCCCGCATTTAAAGGCTTAATACCCAATATTTCAACAAAAAACATATAACATAGAAACGATTGAGACATTGAGTATGCCCCGGTGTATGGGGAAAATAGTACAAATGAAAATAAAAATCTAACCTAAAGAATCATAAGTTTAAATTATAAAAAACCCAAGAAAAAAAAGGGCAGAAGTTTTACAGAAAAAAAATACCCCCTGTAAAAAATTTTCAATCACAAACCAAAGAAGCGGGGAAAATAGGCTAGAAAAAGAGAAGAAGAAAGGGACATAAAATATCGGATCTTTTACCCATGCGAAC
>NW_027629000.1:10000-17375 GCF_034508935.2 Berghia stephanieae | reverse complement strand
TAAACTTTCTACTATTTAATCAACGTTGTTGAATACTTTTTACAGTCCACAGTTGTAGCAGATTGCTGTCACTTTGACAAAACATACACAACTAATCATAAACATTTCTACTATTTAATCAACGTTGTTGAATACTTTTTACAGTCCACAGTTGTAGCAGATTGCTGTCACTTTGACAAAACATACACAACTAATCATAAAACATTTCTACTATTTAATCAACGTTGTTGAATACTTTTTTACAGTCCACAGTTGTAGCAGATTGCTGTCACTTTGACAAAACATACACAACTAATCATAAAACATTTCTACTATTTAATCAACGTTGTTGAATACTTTTTACAGTCCACGTTGTAGCAGATTGCTGTCACTTTGACAAAACATACACAACTAATCATAAAACATTTCTACTATTTAATCAACGTTGTTGAATACTTTTTACAGTCCACAGTTGTAGCAGATTGCTGTCACTTTGACAAAACATACACAACATAATCATAAAACTTTCTACTATTTAATCAACGTTGTTGAATACTTTTTTACAGTCCACAGTTGTAGCAGATTGCTGTCACTTTGACAAAACATACACAACTAATCATAAAACATTTCTACTATTTAATCAACGTTGTTGAATACTTTTTTACAGTCCACAGTTGTAGCAGATTGCTGTCACTTTGACAAAAACATACACAACTTAATCATAAAACATTTCTACTATTTAATCAACGTTGTTGAATACTTTTTACATTTTTTTTTTTTTAAAAAAAAAAAACACAACTAATCATAAAACATTTCTACTATTTAATCAACGTTGTTGAATACTTTACACACTAATATAAACATTTCTATATTTAATCAACGTTGTTGAATACTTTTTACAGTCACAGTTAGCAGATTGCTGTCCTTTGACAAAACTAACAACTAATCATAAACTTTCTTATTTAATCAACTTGTTGAAACTTTTACAGTCACATTTAGCAGATTGCTGTCACTTTGACAAAACTACACAACTATCATAAAACATTTTACTATTTAATCAACTTGTGAATACTTTTTACAGTCCACATTGTAGCAGATTGCTGTCACTTGACAAAACATACACAATAATCATAAACATTTCTACTATTAATCACGTTGTTGAACTTTTTACAGTCCCAGTTGTAGCAGATTGCTGTCTTTGACAAAAATACAAATAATCATAAAACATTTCTACTATTTATCAATTGTTGATACTTTTTACAGTCCAAGTTGTAGCAGATTGCTGTCACTTTGACAAACATCACACTAACATAAAACATTTTACTATTTAATCAACTTGTTGAATACTTTTTACAGTCCACAGTTGTAGCAGATTGCTGTCACTTTGACAAAAATACACAACTAATCATAAAACATTTCTACTATTTAATCAACGTTGTTGAATACTTTTTACAGTCCACAGTTGTAGCAGATTGCTGTCACTTTGACAAAACATACACAACTAATCATAAACATTTCTACTATTTAATCAACGTTGTTGAATACTTTTTTACAGTCCACGTTGTAGCAGATTGCTGTCACTTGACAAACATACACAACTAATCATAAAACATTTCTACTATTTAATCAACGTTGTTGAATACTTTTTACAGTCCACAGTTGTAGCAGATTGCTGTCACTTTGACAAAACATAACAACTAATCATAAAACATTCTACTATTTAATCAAGTTGTTGAATACTTTTTACAGTCCACAGTTGTAGCAGATTGCTGTCACTTTGACAAAACATACAAACTAATCAAAAACATTTCTACTATTTATCAACGTTGTTGAATACTTTTTACAGTCCACGTTGTAGCAGATTGCTGTCACTTTGACAAAACATACACAACTAATCATAAAACATTTTACTATTTAATCAACGTTGTTGAATACTTTTTACAGTCCACAGTTGTAGCAGATTGCTGTCACTTTGACAAAACTACAAATAATCATAAAACATTTTACTATTTAATCAACGTTGTTGAATATTTTTTACAGTCACAGTTTAGCAGATTGCTGTCACTTTGAAAAAACATACACAACTAACATAAAACATTTCTACTATTTAATCACGTTGTTGAATACTTTTTACAGTCCACAGTTGTAGCAGATTGCTGTCACTTTGACAAAACATACACAACTAATCATAAAACATTTCTACTATTTAATCAACGTTGTTGAATACTTTTTACAGTCCACAGTTGTGCAGATGCTGTCACTTTGACAAAACATACACAACTAATCATAAAACTTTCTACTATTTAATCAACGTTGTTGAATACTTTTTACAGTCACAGTGTAGCAGATGCTGTCACTTTGACAAAACATACACAACTAATCATAAAACATTTCTATATTTAATCAACGTTGTTGAATACTTTTTACAGTCCACAGTTGTAGCAGATTGCTGTCACTTTGACAAAACATACACAACTAATCATAAAACATTCTACTATTAATCAACGTTGTTGAATACTTTTTACAGTCCACAGTTGTAGCAGATTGCTGTCACTTTGACAAAACATACACAACTAATCATAAAACATTTCTACATTTAATCAACTTGTTGAATACTTTTTACAGTCCACAGTTGTAGCAGATTGCTGTCACTTGACAAAACATACACAATAATCATAAAACATTTCTACTATTTAATCAAGTTGTTGAATACTTTTTACAGTCCACAGTTGTAGCAGATTGCGTCACTTTGACAAAACATACACAACTAATCATAAAACATTTCTACTATTTAATCAACGTTGTTGATACTTTTTACAGTCCACAGTTGTAGCAGATTGCTGTCACTTTGACAAAACATACACAACTAATCATAAAACATTTCTACTATTTAATCAACGTTGTTGAATACTTTTTACGTCCACAGTTGTAGCAGATTGCTGTCACTTTGACAAAACATACACAACTAATCATAAACATTTCTACTATTTAATCAACGTTGTTGAATACTTTTTTACAGTCCACAGTTGTAGCAGATTGCTGTCACTTTGACAAAACATACACAACTAACCATAAAACATTTCTACTATTTAATCAACTTTGTTGAATACTTTTTACAGTCCACAGTTGTAGCAGATTGCTGTCACTTTGACAAACATACACAACTAATCATAAAACATTTCTACTATTTAATCAACGTTGTTGAATACTTTTTACAGTCCACAGTTGTAGCAGATTGCTGTCACTTTGACAAAACATACACAACTAATCATAAAACATTCTACTATTTAATCAACGTTGTTGAATACTTTTTACAGTCCACAGTTGTAGCAGATTGCTGTCACTTTGACAAAACATACACAACTAACCATAAAACATTTCTACTATTTAATAACGTTGTTGAATACTTTTACAGTCCACAGTTGTAGCAGATTGCTGTCACTTTGACAAACATACACAACTAATCATAAAACATTTCTACTATTTAATCAACGTTGTTGAATACTTTTTACAGTCCACAGTTGTAGCAGATTGCTGTCACTTTGACAAAACATACACAACTAATCATAAAACATTTCTACTATTTATCAACGTGTTGATACTTTTTACAGTCCACAGTTGTAGCAGATTGCTGTCACTTTGACAAAACATACACAACTAACATAAAAATTCTACTATTTAATCAACGTTGTTGAATACTTTTTTACAGTCCACAGTTGTAGCAGATTGCTGTCACTTTGACAAAACATACACAACTAATCATAAACATTTCTACTATTTAATCAACGTTGTTGAATACTTTTTACAGTCCACAGTTGTAGCAGATTGCTGTCACTTTGACAAACATACACAACTAATCATAAAACATTTCTATTATTTAATCAACGTTGTTGAATAATTTTTACAGTCCACAGTTGTAGCAGATTGCTGTCACTTTGACAAAACATACACAACTAATCATAAAACATTTCTACTATTTAATCAACGTTGTTGAATACTTTTTACAGTCCACAGTTGTAGCAGATTGCTGTCACTTTGACAAAACATATAACAACTAATCATAAAACATTTCTACTATTTAATCAACGTTGTTGAATACTTTTTACAGTCCACAGTTGTAGCAGATTGCTGTCACTTTGACAAAACATACACAACTAATCATAAAACATTTCTACTATTTAATCAACGTTGTTGAATACTTTTTACAGTCCACAGTTGTAGCAGATTGCTGTCACTTTGACAAAACATACACAACTAATCATAAAACATTTCTACTATTTAATCAACGTTGTTGAATACTTTTTACAGTCCACAGTTGTAACAGATTGCTGTCACTTTGACAAAACATACACAACTAATCATAAAACATTTCTACTATTTAATCAACGTTGTTGAATACTTTTTACAGTCCACAGTTGTAGCAGATTGCTGTCACTTTGACAAAACATACACAACTAATCATAAAACATTTCTATTATTTAATCAACGTTGTTGAATACTTTTTACAGTCTACAGTTGTAGCAGATTGCTGTCACTTTGACAAAACATACACAACTAATCATAAAACATTTCTACTATTTAATCAACGTTGTTGAATACTTTTTACAGTCCACAGTTGTAGCAGATTGCTGTCACTTTGACAAAACATATACAACTAATCATAAAACATTTCTACTATTTAATCAACGTTGTTGAATACTTTTTACAGTCCACAGTTGTAGCAGATTGCTGTCCACTTTGACAAAACATACACAACTAATCATAAAACATTTCTACTATTTAATCAACGTTGTTGAATACTTTTTACAGTCCATAGTTGTAGCAGATTGCTGTCACTTTGACAAAACATACACAACTAATCATAAAACATTTCTACTATTTAATCAACGTTGTTGAATACTTTTTACAGTCCACAGTTGTAGCAGATTGCTGTCACTTTGACAAAACATACACAACTAATCATAAAACATTTCTACTATTTAATCAACGTTGTTGAATACTTTTTACAGTCCACAGTTGTAGCAGATTGCTGTCACTTTGACAAAACATACACAACTAATCATAAAACATTTCTACTATTTAATCAACGTTGTTGAATACTTTTTACAGTCCACAGTTGTAGCAGATTGCTGTCACTTTGACAAAACATACACAACTAATCATAAAACATTTCTACTATTAATCAACGTTGTTGAATACTTTTTACAGTCCACAGTTGTAGCAGATTGCTGTCACTTTGACAAAACATACACAACTAATCATAAAACATTTCTACTATTTAATCAACGTTGTTGAATACTTTTTACAGTCCACAGTTGTAGCAGATTGCTGTCACTTTGACAAAACATACACAACTAATCATAAAACATTTCTATTTAATCAACGTCAAATTGTAGAAAAAATGTTTATTCTTTTCCACTGACGTGTTCTTATTCGCAGCCAAATTTGTTGTGGGCTCATTAATGTAAAGGAAAAACTCTCACATCAAATCATTGCCAAATACTGTCCATGAGAACAAGCTACTGGAGTGGATAATATGTTAAATGAATTTATTATTAATGCAACTTCAGAAATCAAATTACTGATTTTATCGATTTTCAATAAGATACTGGAATTGGAATATTTCCCCTTGATATGGAGTCAGGGTAGAATTGTGCCGATTTTTAAAAAGGGAGATGAAAGAGATGTGAACAATTATAGAGGGATAACAATAATGAGTTGTATAGGAAAACTGTTTACAAGAGTGATGAATGAAAGACTAAATGTATGGGTGGAGGGAGAGAATGTGTTAAACGATGTTCAATATGGATTTAGAAAGGGAAGGAGCACAGCAGATTGCCATTTTATTCTACATGGAATTATCGAGATATTGCTATCTAAAGGGAAGAAGCTACATTGTGCGTTTATCGACTATGAAAAAGCATTTGACCTTATTGACAGATCCGCATTATTTACAAAATTGATCAAATCCGGTGTGAGCTCAAAATTTGTCAAGCTATTTAGAAACATGTATTCAAAGGTTGAGCTGGCCACAGGAGGTAAAGGTCAACAACAATTTTTTAAATCAAACAGCGGATTATTACAGGGTGAAAGCACTTCGCCACTTTTGTTTTCGCTGTTTGTTAATGATCTTGAAAGTAAATTAAGTGACGATTCCATAGGATTACAAATACAGGATATTACAATTAAATTGCTCATGTTTGCAGACGATATGGCAATAATCAGTGAAACAAAAGAGGGTTTGCAGAACGGTTTAGACTCTTTGCAAGAATATTGCATGCAATGGGGAATAAAGGTAAATATCAGTAAAACAAAAATCGTAGTATTTAAAAAGGGAGGGAAAACGGGGCAACAAGACAAATGGTCATATCAGGTAAAAGTATTGAAGTAATCTCGTCATTCAAGTATCTAGGCTGTCATTTTAGCGCATCGGGATCTCTTACAAAATGTACACAAGAAGTAACAAACTCAGCCAGAAGAGCACTATTTTCACTTAGAAAGTATTTTAACACTAACACAGAAATTTTACCACAGATGCAAATGAAACTGTTCAATAGTACTATCTTACCAATACTGAATTATGGGGCAGAAATATGGGGTTTAAGAAGAGCTGATCCAATTGAAAGATTTCACCTCGGTTTTCTTAAATCCATTCTATGTGTTAAGCACAGCACACCAAACTGTTTTGTTTATGGGGAATTGGGGGTGTATCCTTTGCATATTGAAAGAAAAATGAAAGTTATTAAGTATTGGTTGAAACTTATTCGCCCAGGAAGTAATGATTGCTCATTCACTCATGCAGTATACAAAGAACTTGTGCAATTGAATATTAATGAACCAAACACAACAACTTGGGTAAACCTGGTGAAGCAGTTGCTGGATAGGAGTGGAATGGGCCATTATTGGGTTAAACAAAATGTGAAAAATGAAAATTACTTTCTGGCGGTTTTAAAACAACGCTTGGAGGACATGTTTCTACAAGAGTGGCACGCTGAGATGTCGATGACGACGTCTGGACGGCTGTATAAACACATTAAAGACACCTTTGAGTTAGAACCATATATGAAACTGTGTAATAAATCTTACAGAGTTGCCATCTCAAAAATCAGATTGAGTTCTCATTTGTTTTATATAGAAAGGGGTAGATGGGGCACAAGAAAAGTAGATAGAAATGATCGTAAATGTCCTACTTGTGACGTAATAGAAGACGAATACCATTGTCTAATTGAATGTTCGAGGTATACGCATGAGAGAAGAAATTGCCTGCCGGAAAAACTGAAAAATAGACCAAGTATGTTTGAATTTATCAAATTTTTGAAATGCAGAGACAGTAGACAGCAAGGTGATTTAGGTAGACCTTGCTTTAAGGTACAGATTGAACACAAGAAATATTTAC
>NW_027629000.1:0-5000 GCF_034508935.2 Berghia stephanieae | reverse complement strand
ACTCTTTATAGGTTTGGGTGCAGAACATCGAATGCAAAGTTGAAACTGTCGAATGACTGGCGTAAAGCCTCATTTTCGGAAAAAATAAACGATTGAAAACAACAAAGCCTTGTGCAACCTCTGCACGAGCATGTGTTATATATAATTTTAAAATACCTCAACAATTCCGTAAAAATGTTGTGATAAAACTTTCCTTATGTACTTTTACAAGTTTGGCAGAGTTCCTACAGAGCAGAAGCCACAAACCCAAGTTCACTTATTTGCAGGTCTGATAACCAATTTTTTTAAAATGGCTCATTGTTTGTAATGGAAATTTAAAAGAATGACGCAAAATATTGTCCATTACAGCAATGTTAAACTAGGCCCATAAGATGGTTCAGGTGTCAGACCTGTATATATGTATACGTCGGCTGAAAACAATAGGTTGAAATTGAATTGCAAAGTGCCGAATTGATTTAGAATGTCGAATTTGAACTTGACAACGTGTGAATTTGACTGGAAAATGTTGAATCTGGTGTGAAAGTGCCCAATTCTATTTGGACAATGTTTGAGTTTGATCTGGAATGCCAAATTTGAACTTGCCAAATGTTATTTGATCGGGAAAAGTGTAAAAACCTGACAAAAAACCCGGGTTCTTTGCCGTCTATCCCTTTAAAAAAATGTATTTAATGCTTTTAATGTTGTTGTTGTTGTTGTTGTTGTTGTTGTTGTTGTTGTTGTTGTTGTTGTTGTTGTTGGTCTCATAACGTTTTTATGTCGCGATGAAGCAGATGATAACAAAATCACATGAAATTGAATAGATCAAATATGTGACCGATGACTCCATAACGGTGGATGTCGGGAAGGATAAATGATTTTTTTAAAAAACGGAATTTATAGAAGGAACGAAATTGACGTAACTCACTAAACTCCATGTTATTATTTTTAGCCAGCCATTCTTATGAGTAGTTCTCACTAAATTCGATCAATCAGACTATAAACGTTCAAGGTTACACATAGTTTTTGTGTGTTGGTCCGTTATATCCGGCTGGCGAATGTGATGATTTCTTTGGCTAAACCCATAGCATGAACTGTCCAAAAACGATAGATTAAGGTTCGTGTTTTCCCGACAGCAATGTGCACATATTTGCAGTCTGACAATTGGAAAAAGAATAGTGTGGTGTCAAAATACTGGTTCCAATCTCCTAGAAAGTGTAAAGCCAGTCATCCAGAGACTGAATGCAGACACTGTGTAACTGATATTCAGGTTTCTGAGTGATGGCGTCCTATTTTCTAGTCTAAATAAATCTTACAGTGTCGATAAAGACCATGGGTAATTCTAACAATCTGCCCATTCCTCCTGCTACTGAAATAGCCTTGCCACCTTATGATTCCATATAAAATCTATCATTGTTTGTCCTCCGTCGTGACTGATTACACACTTCCAGGGAGTTTGGACTGGAACATTAACGTAATCATGTGTTGATTTGACACTGTTGTAATTGTTGTAAGGGAAAAAAAAAACAACAACCCCCCCCCCCCCCACAAAAAAACCCACAAAAAAAAAAACAACAAATACAAAAACAAAAAAAACAAGAGCAAACCAAAAAAAAAAAAAAAACCCACAAACCAAAAAAAAACAAAATAAAAACAACAAAACCCCCCCCCCCACACACACAAAAACAAACAACATAACACCCCCCCCCCCCCCCCCCCCAAAACAAAAAACAAAAACCAAAAAACAAACAAAACAAAACAAAACAAAACAACAAAAACCCCCAACAAAGTTCAAAACGTGCTCTTTTCATTGTTTTCATATCATGTCCAGGGTTATTGAGACCACGTGATCTTAGGATAACTTGTATATTTCATTTAAATCAGAAACACATCAGGCAAAAGTGGTGACGTCACATCTTCCAGTTCCAAAATCATTGGAAGTGTACCTTTCCCTTTTGGGAGGACTAATAATGAATAGATTACATATCGACCCCCAAAGCTCTTTACTTCATATTGAATAATAAGGTGGTAGCCTATATCTATTTTAGTAGTCTGATGGAGGGCAGATTCTTATGATAACGGGATGTCAAAGAACGAGGATGGGGGATCTTTATTGACGACCAGCATACCTTTAGACTAGAAAATAAGATGCCATCCCTCTGATACCAGAAGATCATTTACACAAGATAAGTATACACTTCTCCAGGAAATAGGAACCAGTTTTTTGACATCCGCTTGTCTTCTCTCTTTATTGTTTGAGAATAATGACAAAAAGGGGCCACAACAATTTGGTTTATCAACCGCATATATGTACACTTTGTTTTTGAGAATATGTCCCTGACAACAATGGGCCACAACACTTGGTTTATCAGACCTGCATATAATATTTACCCGTTTGCTACATTTAGTGCATGCAAAACAAACAAATAGGTCATCCCAAGTTTGGGAGTATTTATCACAATATTTTGCCACACTGGTGAAGGAATTCCATCGCATCACCTTGTTAACATCGTGAGTGATGTTCATCTCTGTGTGTTGTTTGCTTCAAGTGCCAGCAAGTACTGACGGTCGTGATTGTGTTGTCAAATCACGGGAATCGAGTGGTGGCAGGCTTAAATATAATAGTTCGAAGATGACGTCACTCAGGCTTTGTTATTGTTTTTGCCATCCGCGTTTGTGAGTTGTTCTCACTAAACTGTATTAACCTGACTATAAAAGTTCATGGTTACACAGAGTTTGTGTGTTGGTCCGTTATACTTCCGATGGCAATGTGTTGAACTCCTTGGCCAAGCGCATTCTATCTATAGAGTAAACAAAATTGACGTCACTCAGCTCTTTGTTATTGTTTGTAAGTCAGATAGTGTGCTCTTGCTACAAATCTCACAACATTGTATAACGGACCAACACACAAAACTATGTGTGTAATCTTTAACGTTTATAAATAGTTCGAAATTGGCGTCACACAGGTTTATGTTTATTGTCTTTTGCCATCCGCGTTTATGATTAATTCTCACTAAACTGGATTAACCTGACTATAAAAGTTCATGGTTACACACATTTTTTGTGTGTTGGCCCGTTATACTTCCGATGGCAATGTTGTGAACTCCTAGCCAAGCGCCCTACTATCTATAGTCTGGTTTTATACAGTTTAGGGAGAATAACTCATAAACGCGGATGGCAAAAAAAAAAAAAACGATAACAAAGACCCAATTACTCAACTTCATTCTATCAATAGATGCATCGCGCTTTGCTCAGAACCTCACATTTCGGTATGAAGGACCAAAACACAAAACTGTGTTATCTTGAATGTTTATAGTCTGTAAATACAATTTAGTGAGAATTACTCAAAAATATGGATGGGAAAAGAAAACAATAACAAAGACCTGAGTGACGTCCGAGGAACGACTAACCAATATCTACTCAAGAGTTATCCTGCGTTTTCCGACGAGTGATTTCCCTTTGTTTTCGCAAGGTAAAGCCCAAGATAGGAGCCTGCCACGAGTACCCATAAGTTCCACATCATCATCACAACTACCACTACTACATCCACAACTACTACCAGCACCACGTCATCCACAACATCATCATCACTACCACCACCACAACAACAACCACCACCACCACTACTACTACAACCACCACCACCAACATCATTATCACTACTAAATCTACCACATCATCACAACTTCCACCACCACCACCACCACCACCACATCATCATCATCATCATCATCATCATCATCATCATCATCATCATCATCATCATCATCTTCATCATCATCAACGGACCAACACACAAAACTATGTGTAAATTAGAACGTTATAGATAGTATGCAGATGACGTCACTCAGGGCTTTGTTATTGTTTTTGCCATCCGCGTTTGTGAGTTGTTCTCACTAAACTGTATTAACCTGACTATAAAAGTTCATGGTTACACAGATTTGTGTGTTGGTCCGTTATACTTCCGGATGCAATGTTGTGAACTCCTTGGCCTAGCGCATTCTATCTACAGTCTTTAAACAAAGTCCAGTGAGAATTACTCATAATCATGGTGGCAAAAACAAAAACAAAACAACAATAACAAAGACCGTGTGACTTCAACTTCGTTTCATCTATATTTCCGGATGGCAATATTGTGAGCTTCTTAATCAAGCGCACAGCATCTATAAACGTCAAAGGTTACACACATTTTGTGTGTTGTTATGTTTAATTTGATTGTGGATGTAATGATATTTTACATAAACCATAGATATAATAATTGAGTAAATACGTTTTGGCACTGATTATATTTCAAATTTTTACTTAAACGCATAGCATTATTAGTTTTAAAGGCAAGAACAAAACCAAAAATCCTGTCCTATTAAACTGTAAAGTGATTTCCCTCTGGAGTATTTGGGAGATGCTAATCCTTGTGCAATTCGTCTGGATCGGATGACCTTGACCTTTTGGTTTGTTGACTCAGGGATAGAAGTGGTGGTGGGGGTAGTGAGGGGGGGGGGGATGTGGTCGTAGGGTTTTGATGGGTTTGAAACAATCGCGGATAAAAATAGACGTCACATTTTGACTTAATCCCATTTTTTTTAAAGAAACAAACACAAAACAAAACAAAACAAAATCAAACACGTTCTAAAAAAGATTTGGCCAGAAAACGCGTCCTTCAAATCTGATGGATGAAACTAATCCTTGTCGTCGTGTCACAACTGGTAAAACTGGACTTCATTCAAGTCGTCTTTGATGTCCCAGGTTTGGAGGATCTTTTTTTGGGGACAGGTGAGGGTTGTTTGAATCAATCGATATTTGAAGGATGAGTTTTTTGGCCAAAATTGAACAGTCAAGCACGTTATATCGGGGACACACACTGCTTGTTGCCGTCGCCATCCATCGTCTCCACCGCTGCACGACAGTCTTCACAATTTTAACACTGGCTCTCCAAATATTCTAGTATCGTATTTTTTGGTATTGATGCAATGCGTCTATGAAAATACTCACAACGTCCGACAGCTGGATTTAACATACCAACAGAC
>NW_027628999.1:0-2844 GCF_034508935.2 Berghia stephanieae | reverse complement strand
CAACAAACTATACTTTTTCACGGGTTTCCCGGTCACCCGGGGCATTGGTCAGGACCAGGACAAAAACCCAAGTAATCTCATTCCAAAAAATTTAAAGAAATTTGGGAAAACTGAAAATAGGGGGTAGAAGACGCAGTAATACCTCCCTGCCCATAAGGTCGGGAAACCCCACCCAATTGCAAACAATTTAAAAGGGGTTCTTTTCGGCGGCAGAAAAAAGGGAAAAAAAGGAAAAATACATGGCTTGGGGCCTTTGGGAAATGAAGGATGCCGGGCCCACCTAAAATTTTTTAAAAAAATCTTTAACACATAATTTAATTAAAAATAAAACTGGGGGAAATTTTTAACCCCTCCACGGTTTTTCCCCCAAACCCCTGGGGCCAAACAACAAACATACTCCTTTTTATCTCCACTCTATTCAAGACCCAAACACCACTGGGGCCAAAACTCGTGTTTTGGTGACATCACGGGCGAATTAGTTTTTAATCAACACCGTGGGGGGCAAAGAAATTCCGAGCTCCAGTAATGCTCTACCTTTAGTACCCGCTACAGGGATTGGGAAAACTGGGTGGGGAATCTTCAAAAAAGGGAAAAAACCCCTGGGACTTTCCGGGATTTTGAAGCCCCAAACCGGGGTTGGAGGGGGGTGCGCCAAATTGGGGTAACTTCGGCCATAAAAAAATTTTACATTAACGGTCAAAAAAAATGATCATTTTCGGTTTTATTTGTAAGCAGCAAAGAAAGACAACTCAGAAAGGGAAACAAATTCTTGAAATACAAGATATTAAAAACTTTCCCAAACCAAGTTTTTCAACCACGTCATGCGGGAAAGTCCACAAAACACTTGGGACACAATAAATCCAATACAGAAAATTGGATACCGGAAAGGGTTCGGGGGAAGCTCATTAACCCAAAGAAAAAAATTTCAAACTAAATCTCCTGGCCGCTAAATCCCCCCGACTGAAAAAAAGGCAACCAGTAAATTTCCCTTGAAGGAAAAAAAGGTGAAAAAACCCCACAAAAAAAAAGATTTTTCCCGAAAATTTAGAAATTTGGAACAAAAAAGGAAACCCCCTTTTAAACAAGAAAACACAAAACACAACAAAATCACAAAAAAGCCTGGGGAAACAGAATTATGGCAAGAAAAACCATTAAAACCCCAAAAATGGTAGGGCCCATCACAAGAAAAGGGGAAAATTGAAAGAGGGGAGAGAAATATTTCGCAAACCTTTTTGGAACAGCCAGCCCCATCTTTTTACCAGATATCCCAAACAGAAAGGGACGTGTTTTTAAATCTTGGTCCAATCACGGACATGGGGTTTGCCGGGGAAATTACAAAAACAAAAAAAGGGCCCAAGGCCCCAGGTATTGACAAAATCAGGGGCGGGAAATGCTTAAAGGGGAAACCGCAAGAAATGCCCAAAAATTCCCGGGAAACTTTTCCCCAAACACCCGGGGAAAAAGGGAAAAATTCCAAAGGGGTTTGGCAAAAAGGGCATCACCAAAAATCCCAAAAAAGGGGCCGGGGAAATTGGGCTAACCGGGGAAATCACACTCCTTCCGTAACGAAAAAATTTTTTAATAAAATTCCCTGAAAAAATCCACCTTCACATTGAAAAAAAATTCTTAGAAAAGAGCAGGCAGGGGTTTCAAAAAAGGGGAAGTCATTATACCAAATATTTCCCGAGACAAATCCTGGAGAAAAGCATTAAATTGGAACACCCCCCTCTAAAACCATTTTTGCTTTTTTTGGGGAAAAAACCTTTTACAGCACCCCGGGGAGAGCCCGGGGAAAAATACCCGGGGGCCATTAGGGTTTTATCCAAAGGAAGATAGCCAACCAATTCAAAGCGGGGGACAGCAACTCCCAAATAAAAGGGGCGGGGTAAAAAATTTAACGACACTTTAAATTGTAACAATTGGGTAAAAAAAGGCGGGCAACTCCCCCTTTCGTTTACCGGGCTCTAGAGGGCCATAAAAAAATCCCTTTTGGGGGGTAAGAAGAAGGCTTCCGGACACGACACCTTTCTGGAAGAATAGACTACGCAAAGATATCGCTTTTATTTTCCGGGACACACAGGGGAACCCCTCAAAAACTAAACGTACACAAAAGGGAACCCTCGAAAAGGGGAAATGAAAAAAAATTTCGGGGGGCCTTTGGGTCAAGGGGCCAGGCACCGGTACCAATTTTTTTTAAAAAAATCATTAAAACACAAATTTTTAAAAAAAAAACCCGAAAATTTTAACTCCACTTTTTTCGCCAACTCCCAACAACATACTGTTTTTTAGTCTCCCTCTATTCAAGATTCCGAATCACGCACTGCGCCGACCGTTTTTGTACTCATTGGGGGCGAAGTAGGACAAATCAAACCCGGGTGCAAAGCAACCAAGCCCATTAATGCTCTATCCATTAGTATCCACAGCGATTGAGCGGAAAACTGGGCGAAAAACTACTTCAAATACAAAAAACCCCTGACTTGTCCGGGATCTGAGAGCTCCACCTTGGAGGGGGGAAACCCAAATGGGGTAACTTGGGCCCTCCAAAATATTACATTAACTGCAAAAACACTGATCTTTGCAAGTTTATTTGAACACAAAAAAGACAACATAAAATTTAAAATATACTTTAAAAAAAAAAAAAAAAAAAAAAAAAAAAAAAAATTTTTTTTTTTTTTTTTTTTTTTTTTTTTTTTTTTTTTTTTTTTTTTTTTGTGTAGTCAAGAAAGAAAGCGAAGATTGTCAACAGTTTATTTTTGGTGTTTTTTTTAATTTTAAGTATTAATGGGTGTTTTTTTTCTTTTGATTTTTAAGTCGAATCACCTTTTATTTTGAACATTAATCGTT
>NW_027628998.1:0-2849 GCF_034508935.2 Berghia stephanieae | reverse complement strand
GGTGAATTTTTAATTCAGAAAAGTAGTGGAGCAGGATTTATTTTGGTAACAACAAGATATGAGTGAGTAAAAAGTGCCAGAAGAAATAGAGAAAAAAAATTTTTTCGCGGGGTGGGGGGGTTTCCCTGCCCCTTTTTGGGTACCAATTTCCGCCTGGCGGTGAGAGCGTGGCTTAGTGTGAGCTATCCCGAACAAAAAATATTCGTTTAAAAACCCAAGTCATTTAGACCCCTCCTCACCATTCTGGACCCCCTTTTCGTTCGCCACCCCATCGCGAAGTATTTTGACCAGCATTAAGTTAATACCAAATTTCAACACAAACTATAACAAGAAACGATTGAGACTTGAGTATGCTCCGGTGATGGGGTAAAATTTTTTAATTAAAAAAGTGAGTGGAGCGGGGCATTTAGTTGGTAACAACAAGATATAATGAGTAGAAAAGTCCCAGAAGAAAATAGAGAAAAAATTTTTTGCGGCGGTGGTGGGGTTTGAACCTGCGACCTTATTGGTACGACAACTCCGCCGGCAGGTGAGGCGTGGCTCTACCGTGTGAGCTATCCACGAACACAAAAATATTCGTTTCAAACCCAAAGTCATTACTAGATCCCTCTCTCACCCACTTCTTGAGACCGCCGATTCGTTCGTCACCACCATCGCGAATAATTTTGACCAGCAGTTTAAGCTTAATAGCCAATATTCTCAACACAAACATATAACATAGAAACGATTGAGACATTGAGTATGCTCCGGTGTATGGGGTGAATTTTTAATTCAGAAAAGTGAGTGGAGCAGGCACTTATGTTGGTAACAACAAGATATGAAGTGAAGTAGAAAAGTGCCAGAAGACAATAGAGAATAAAAATTTTTCGCGGCGGTGGTGGGGTTTGAACCTGCGACCTTATTGGTACGACAACTCCGCCTGGCAGGTGAGAGCGTGAGGCGTGGCTCTACCGTGTGAGCTATCCACGAACACAAAAATATTCGTTTCAAACCAAAATCATTACTAGATCCCTCTCTCACCCACTTCTTGAGACCGCCGATTCGTTCGTACACCACCATCGCGAATAATTTTGACCAGCAGTTAAGCTTAATAGCCAATATTCTCAACACAAACATATAACATAGAAACGATTGAGACATTGAGTATGCTCCGGTGTATGGGGTGAATTTTTAATTCAGAAAAGTGAGTGGAGCAGGCACTTATGTTGGTAACAACAAGATATGAAGTGAAGTAGAAAAGTGCCAGAAGACAATAGAGAATAAAAATTTTTCGCGGCGGTGGTGGGGTTTGAACCTGCGACCTTATTGGTACGACAACTCCGCCTGGCAGGTGAGAGCGTGGCTTACCGTGTGAGCTATCCACGAACACAAAAATATTCGTTTCAAACCAAGTCATTACTAGATCCCTCTCTCACCCACTTCTTGAGACCGCCGATTCGTTCGTCACACCACCATCGCGAATATTTGACCAGCAGTTAAGCTTAATAGCCAATATTCTCAACACAAACATATAACATAGAAACGATTGAGACATTGAGTATGCTCCGGTGTATGGGGTGAATTTTTTAATTCAGAAAAGTGAGTGGAGCAGGCACTTATGTTGGTAACAACAAGATATGAAGTGAGTAGAAAAGTGCCAGAAGACAATAGAGAATAAAAATTTTCGCGGCGGTGGTGGGTTTGAACCTGCGACTTATTGGTACGACAATCGCTGGCAGGTGAGGCGTGTTACCTTGTGAGTATCCCACCAATATTGTTGTCATCTAATCCTCTCACATCTACATTCTTAAATTACCCATACCGGGTACCAACCAATCGTTCTTGTATAGTTGTGTTGAGATATTGGCTTAACTTAACTGCGGTAATCTTGCGATGGTGGTTACGAACGAATCGGCGGTCTCAGAAGTGGGTGAGAGAGGGATCTAGTAATGACTTTGGGTTTGAAACGAATATTTTGTGTTCGTGGATAGCTCACACGGTAGAGCCACGCTCTCACCTGCCAGGCGGAGTTGTCGTACCAATAAGGTCGCAGGTTCAAACCCACCACCGCCGCGAAAAATTTTTATTCTCTATTGTCTTCTGGCACTTTTCTATTCACTTCATATCTTGTTGTTACCAACATAAGTGCCTGCTCCACTCACTTTTCTGAATTAAAATTCACCCCATACACCGGAGCATACTCAATGTCTCAATCGTTTCTATGTTATATGTTTGTGTTGAGAATATTGGCTATTAAGCTTAATGCTGGTCAAAATTACTTCGCGATGGTGGTGTGTCGAACGAATCGGCGGTCTCAAGAAGTGGGTGAGAGAGGGATCTAGTAATGACTTGGGTTTGAAACGAATATTTTTGTGTTCGTGGATAGCTCACACGGTAGAGCCACGCTCTCACCTGCCAGGCGGAGTTGTCGTACCAATAAGGTCGCAGGTTCAAACCCCACCACCGCCGCGAAAAATTTTTATTCTTATTGTCTTCTGGCACTTTTCTACTCACTTCATATCTTGTTGTTACCAACATAAGTGCCTGCTCCACTCACTTTTCTGAATTAAAAATTCACCCATACACCGGAGCATACTCAATGTCTCAATCGTTTCTATGTTATATGTTTGTGTTGAGAATATTTGGCTATTAAGCTTAACTGCTGGTCAAAATTACTTCGCGATGGTGGTGTACGAACGAATCGGCGGTCTCAGAAGTGGGTGAGAGAGGGATCTAGTAATGACTTGAGTTTGAAACGAATATTTTGTGTTCGTGGATAGCTCACACGGTAGAGCCACGCTCTCACCTGCCAGGCGAGTTGTCGTACCAATAAGGTCGCAGGTTCAAAACCCCACCACCGCCGCGAAAAA
>NW_027628997.1:0-2878 GCF_034508935.2 Berghia stephanieae | reverse complement strand
GAAGGGGAAAAGGGAAAAGGCTAAAAAGGAAAACGATGCCGGCGAGATCGTCGCGAGGGTCCGTTGCGGCACCGTAAAAAAAAAGGCACCGCTTGCTCCATCCCCAAAACCACGACGGTGCATAATCGCCGGGGCAACGTCACCCGCGGTTTGTCGCTGCCGTCACCTCAGAGATCCAACTACGAGCGTTTTAAACGCAGCAACTACAACATACGCCATCGGAGCTGGAATTACCGCGGCTGCTGGCACCAGGCTTGCCTCCGATAGGTCATCAACGGCACGTGTTTGGTCTACGCTCAATCCGACCGCTAGGCTCGCATGCGAGCCCAGCCCCGACATTTATCTTCACTACTCACCGTGCTGGGAGTGGGTAAGTTGCGCGCCTGCTGCCACCCTTAAGCGTGGTAGCCGTCTCGCAGGCTCCCTCTCCGGATCGAACCCTGATCCTCCGTCACCCGTAGCCAACACGGGGGCTCTTGCCGGGCCGTCTAAATTTGATGGGACGGCGAGCAAACGGGCACGCCGCTAACAGCGGTCGTCACATACCCAGAGTTCGCCTCAGCCTGGCGGGCGGCGTTAACCACCCGCCGCCGGTCAAGATCCTAATAAATGCGCCCTCTCCCCGCGGAGGTAACCCCGTTAGGAGGAGGACTCGTGTGCACGTATTAGCTCTGGGATTCCTACAGGTGTCCGGACAAACATCGCCCACCCCGTGTATTATCGCCGATATACTGAGCAGTTCGCGGCTTCCCCTTCTGTGTAGGGTGAGCATAGGCGTGCATGGCTTAACCCTCAAGACAAGCATAAGACTACAGGCAGGATCAACCTGTTAGCGTATCCATTTCCAACCCGGCGGACGGACCGCTGGGACAGGAGCTACGGGCGCGACGACCGAAGCCCAGACGCCGAGAACTCCCAGCGCTCGACTCCTTCGCCGACGGCCCTTCTCGACTCTACCGCACAAACGTTTCACCCCTTCGGCCTTCTCGCTGCTGGGTCGGACTGCTCCGACCGCCCCGGACACGCTCGCGCTCACACGACTCTAGGTCCTCTACCGAGGAGCTAACCTGGGACCGACTCCGGACTCTCCGACCACCGCTCGTCCAGGCGCTGTGACCGTGGGTGTACCAGAGGCCACCGCGCGCTTTCGGCTCGCCTTGCTTCAATTTCATTTTTCCGACCGACGACCGCCTTCCCTACTATACGTCCCAAACCCTGGTAAGGTAGCCTTTTCCTCTTGCGGACTACTAAAAAAAAAAATTTTTTTGGTGCAAATTCAGATTCGACCCCAGGCACGTATGGCAAACCCGAGCCCGACCCCCGAACAGCCCCAATTTCCCATCGCACTACTCCCAGCGAAGTAGCGGGAAAGCGTTTAACGCCGCGTAAACGGTCTTCCGAGCGAGTACAGGGCCCTAACGGGAAGGGCCCCGAAGTTCAAAACCGGTCGGCAATGGGGGGGTCCCAGGTGCGATAATAGGTGGTGGGTTTATTTCATTCAAATCGCTCCGTAGAGGAAATGCGCCCCGACCAAAGTTTTTCCCTCGCCCTCGGAGGGCCTTACCGCGGGAGCGTCCCCGGGGCTAGAGTCCTTCTCGGCCGTAAGCGAAGCTTCTTACCCCAGGGAAGCCCGTGCGGTAAAGCCTCGAATCGACGAGGCGAATAAAATCGTATGAATAAAGCTCCCAAACCGGATTTGAACCCCGGCAGGGTTGGCCGGCCCGGGCCAACTCGATCGAGCCCGAGTCGACGATCCCCCGCCCTCTAGCGAAGTAGGGGGAAAACGCTTTTAACACTCCCCCAAAGCGATTTACGGGGCCCTAAGGGGAAGGGGCCCCGAAGTTAAAAACCGGTGGGCAATGGGGGGGGGTCCCAGGTGGATAATAGGTGGTGGGTTTATTTCTTTTAAAAATTCGCTCCGTAGGGGAAATGCGCTCGCCCCCAAAGGGTTTTTTCCCTCGGCCCTCGGAGGGCTTACCGGGGGGGAGGGGCCCCGGGGGTAGATTCCTTCTGGGCGTAGCGAGAGCTTCTTCCCCCAGGACCCCCGGTGCGGTAAAGCCTCAAAATCGACGGGGGAAAAAAAAATTTTCGTATGAACACTCTCGCACCCGCCGCCCCCCGGGCGGGGCCGCACCGCCAGAAATGCCAAACCGAGCAAGGGACTCGAAGGCTGGCCGATGGGGCCCGGGGCCGGGTCCCGTCCCGGGGGGGTTGGGAAAGGTCCGAGACAAACCCTGCTGGAGGGAAAATCTCAGGGGTCCGGGGCTTAGTCTCAACGGATCGCCGTACCAGGACGGGCTCTAACGCTTACAACACCCCGACGGAAAAAAAAACATGGGCCCGCACGGGGGTTTTCTTGCCCCTAAGGGACGTGGATGATAGGGGAAGACGCCACCCGTAAACACCTTTTCAGGCTGTCGAGACGCTCTGTTTTAATTAGACAGTCGGATTCCCCCTGTCCGTGACAGTTCTGAGACAGCGTGAGTCGGAGGTCGCGTCGGTGTCCCCCGCGCAGCCAACGCGCCCCGCGAAGGGGCGTCAGCCGAGCGAGGCCGCTCGGCCCGGGGCCCCCACGGGTTTCCGCGCACGTCTCTCCCCCTCGGAGTGTCCCCTCAGGGTGCGTGCGGTTCTGCCCCGCTTCCTCCCCTAGCCCGACCGTCCCGGCCCTCAGAGCCAATCCTTCTCCCGAAGTTACGGATCCATTTTGCCGACTTCCCTTACCTACATTACTCCGTGGACCAGAGGCTGCTAACCTAGGAGACCTGCTGCGGACATGAGTACGGCCGGGCAGCGAGATTGACGTGCCCTCGACGGGGTTTTCACGGACCGCCGTGAGCGCTCCGGACGCAGCCATGTCTTACGGCGACGCTTTCGGCCT
>NW_027628996.1:0-2879 GCF_034508935.2 Berghia stephanieae | reverse complement strand
AAAAAGAAGAAAAAAAAAAAAAGAAGAAAGAAAAAAGGAAAGAAAGAAAAGAAAAAGAAAAAAGAAGAGAAAAGAGGAAAAAAAAAAGAAAGAAAGAAGAAAAAAAAAAAGAAAAAAAAAAAAGAAAAAAGGAAGGAAGAAAAAGAAAAAAAAAAAAAGAAAGAAAAAGGAAAAAGAAAGGAGGAAGAAAGAAGAGAGAAAGAGAGAAAAGAGAAAGAAGAAGAAAGAAAAGAAGAAGAAGAAGAAAAGAAAAGAGGGAAGAAGAAGAAAAAAGGAGAGGGGAGAAGGAGGGGAAAGAAAGAAGAAAAGAAGGGGAGAAAGAAGAAGAGAAGAAGGAAAAGGGAAGAAAGAGAGAAAAGAGAAAAGAAAAGAAGAAAGAGAGAAGAGAAGAAGAAAAAAGGAAAAAAGAAGAGAGAAGAAAAAAAAGAAAGGAAAGAAGAGAAAAGAAGAAGAGGAAAAGAAAAAAGAGAGAGAAAAGAAGAAAGAAGAAAGGAAAAGAAGAAAAGAAAGAGAAGAAAAGAAGAAGAAGAGAGAAAGAAGAAAAGAAAGAAGAAGAAAAAAGAAAAAAGGGAAAAGAAAGGAAGAAAAAGAGAAAAAAAGAAAGAAGGAAAAAAGAAAGAAAAGAAAAGAAAAGGAGGAAAGAAAGAAGAAAAAAGAAGTAGAGAAGAAAGAAAGAAGAAGAAGAAGAAAGAAGAGAAAAGAAAAGAAAGAAAAAGAGGAAAAAAGAAGGAGAAGGAAGAAGGAAGAAAAGAGAAGAAAGAAGGAAGAAAGAGAAGAAAAAAAGAAAGAGAAAGGGAAAGAAGAAGGAAGAAGAAAAGAAGGGGAAAAAGAGAAAGAAGAAGAAGGAAGAAAGGAAAGAAGATAGAAAGAGAAGAGAAAAAGAAAAAAAGAAAAAGGAAGGAAAAGAAGAGAAGAAAAAAAGAAAGGGAAAAAAGAAAAAAGGTAGGAAAAGAAAGAGAAAGAAGGAAAGAAAAGAAGAGAAAGAGGAGAAGAAAGAGAGAAAGAAAAGAAGAAGAAGGGAAAAAGAAAGAAGAAAGAAAGGGGAAAGAGAAAGAAGAGAAAGAAAGAAAGAAAAAAAAGAAGAACAGGAGAAGAGGAAGAAGGGAGAAGAAAAAGAGAAAGAAAGAAGGAAGAAAAAAAGAAGAGAAAAGAAGGAAGAAAGAAGAAAAAAGAGAAGAAAGAAGAGAAGAAGAAGAGAAGAAGAAAGAGAAAAGAAGAAGGAAAAGAAGAAGAAAGAGAAGAAGAAGAGAAAAAAGGGGGAAGAAAAAAGAGAAAAGAAAAAGAAGAAAAGAAAAGGAAGGAGAGGGAAGGAGGAAAAAGGGGGGAAAAAAAAAGAAAAAAGAAAAAGGGGAAAAAAGAAAAAGGAGGATAAAGAAAGAAGAAAAAAGAAAAAGGAAAAAAAAAGGGAAAAAGGAGAGGAAAGAAAAGAAAAGGAAAGAAAAAAAAGGAAAAAGAGAAGAGGAAAAGGAAAGAAGAAAGGGGGGGGAGAAAAGAGAAGGAGAAAAAAAGAAAAGGGAAGAAAAAAAAAGGAAAAGGAGAAAAGAGAGAAAAAAGAGAAGAAGATGAAAAGAGAAAAGAGAAGGAAAAGAAGAGGGAGAAAGAAAGAAAGGAAAAGAAAAGAAGAGAAAGGGGAAGAAAAAAAAAAAAAAAAGGGGAAAAAAAAGAAGAAGAAAAGAAAAGAAAAAAAAAGAGTAAAAAAAAAAGAAAAAGGAAGAAAAGAAAAAGGAGGAAAAGAAAGAAAAAGAAAAGAAAAGAAGAAAAAGAAGAAAAAAAGAAGAGAGGAAAGAAGAGAAAGAAAAAAAGGAGAAGAGGGAAGAGAGAAAAAGAAAGGAAAAAGAAAGGAAGAAGAAGGGAGAAGAGAGAAGGGAGAAGAAAAGAGAAGAGGGAAGAAGGATGAGAAAAAAAAGGAAGAGAAAAGAGAGAAGAGAAGAAGGAAAGAGAAGGAAGAAGAAGAAAAGAGAAGAAGGGAAAGGGAAGAGAGAGAAAGAAGAAAGAAAGAAGAGGAAAAAGAAGGAAGAGAAAGAGAAAGGAAAAAAAGGAAAAGAAAGAAAAAAGAAGAGAAAAAGAAGAAGAAAAGAAAAGAAAGAAAGAAAAAAGAAAAAGAAAGAAGAAAAGGAGAAAAAGAAGAAGAAAGAAAGAAAGAAAAGAAAAGAAAAAGAAAGAAAGAAGAGAAAAGAAGAAAAAGAAAAGAAAAAAGAAAAAGAAAAGAAGAGAGGACAAGGAAGAAAAAAAGAAGAAGGAAGAAAAAGAAAGAGAGAAAAAAGAAAAGAAGAAAGAAAGAGGAGAAAGAAGAAGAAGGAGAAAAGAAGAAAAGAAGAAGAGAAAAGAAAAAAGAAAAGAAGAGAAGAAGAGAGAAGAAAAAGAAGAAGAAAGAAAAAGAAGAAGAAAAAAGAAAGAAAAAAAGAAGAAAAAAGAAGAGAAAGAAGAGAAGAAAGAAAGAGAAAGAAAAGGAAGAAAGAAGAGAGAGAAAGAAGAAAAAGAGAAGAGAAGAAGAGAGAGAAGAAGAAAGAAAGGAAAGGAAGAAGAAAAAAGAAAGAAGAAGAAAAGAAGGAAAAAGAAAGAAAAGAAGAAGAAGAAAAAGAGAAGAAGAAAAGAGAAAAAAAGAAAGAAGAAGAAGAGAAAAAGAGAGAAGAAAAAGAAGAAAAAAAAGAAAAAAAGAAGAAGAAAAGAAGAAGAAGAAAGAAGAAAGAAGAAGAAAAAAAGAAAGAAGAAAAAAGAAAAAAAGAAGAAGAGAAGAAGAAAGGGAAGAAGAAGAAAAGAAAAGAGAAAAGAGAGAGAAAGAAAGAGAAAAAGGAAAGAAAAAGAGAAAGAAGAAGAAAAGAAAGAAAAAGAAAAAAGAAGGAGAAAAAAAAAAGAAGAAGAAAAGGAAAGAAAGAGAA
>NW_027628995.1:0-2887 GCF_034508935.2 Berghia stephanieae | reverse complement strand
CGACACAAAAAATAGCAAAAACCGACAAAAAAACATGACAGAAAAACAAAAACCCCCAAAACCAAAAAACAGCAGAAAACGACAAAAAACATCAGACAGAAACAGAAAAAAACATAACAGAAACACAAACAAAACCCCAAAACAGAAACACGACAAAAAAAATAGACGAAACAAAACAAAATGGGGGACAGAACACGACAAAAACATCAGACAAAAAACACGACAAAAAAACATCGGGAAAACACGACAAAAAACATCAGAAGAAACACGACACAAAACATAGAAAAAACCCGACACAAACAAGACAGAAACACGACACAAAACATAGACAAACAGACACAAAACATCAGACAGAAACACACACAAAACATCAGACAGAAACACGAACAAAACATCAGACAAAACCGACACAAAACTAGACAAAAACACACAAAAACATCCGACAAAAACACGACAAAAAACACAGAAGAAACACGACACAAAACATCAGACAAACACCGAACACAAAATCAGACAGAAAAGACACAAAACAGAACAGAAACACGACACAAAACTTTTCAGAAGAAACACGACCCCAAAAAACTAAAGACAGAAACACGACACAAAAAAAATTCAGACAGAAAACACGAACACAAACTTTTCAGACGGGAACACGACACAAAACAACAACGAACACACAAAACATCAGACAGAAACACGACAAAACAAAAACACGGAAGAAGGGACACGACACAAAAATCAGACGGGAAAAGAAAAAAATGGGAAGAACACGAACACAAAACATCAGAAAAAAAAAACACGAACAAAACATGAGACCAACACAAAAAAAAGGGACAGAAACACGACAAAAAAACATAGACTGAAACCGACACAAAACATTGAAAAGAAAACACCGACACAAAACATCAGACAGAAACACGAACAAAAACATCAGAGAAACGACACAAACAATCAGGACAGAAAACACGAACTCAAAAATCAGACAGAAACACGACAAAAACCATAGACAGAAACACGAAAACAACATCGGGAAGTAAACCGACACAAAACTTTTACAGACAGAAACACACACAAAACATCAACAGAAAACGACACAAAACATAGAGAAGAAACCCGACAAAAACAAGACGAAACACGACACAAACATCGGGGACTGAAAAACACGAAAAACATCGGGAAGAAACACGACACAAAACATCAGGAAAGAAAACGACAAAAAACATAAAGAAAGAAACAAGACACAAAAATAGACGAAAAAAACGACACCAAACCATAGTCAAGAAACACGACACAAAACTCAGACAGAAAAACACGAACAAAAACATCGGGAAGAAACACGACACAAAAACATTAGACAGAAACACGGACACCAAAAACATGACAGAAACACGACACAAAACATCAGACAGAAACACGACTCAAACATCAGACAGAAACACGACACAAAACATCAGACAGAAACACGACACAAAACATCAGACAGAAACACGACACAAACATTAGACAGAAACACAACACAAACATTAGACAGAAACACACACAAAACATCAGAAGAAACACGACACAAAACATCAGAGAAACACGACACAAAACATCAGACAGAAACACGACACAAAACATCGGGGAAGAAACACGACAACAAAACATCAGACAGAAACACGACACAAACCATCAGAAGAAACACGACACAAAACCATCAGACAGAAACACGACAAAAACATCAGACAGAAAAAACGACAAAAAACATCAGACAGAAACACGACACAAAACCATAAAACAGAAACACGACACAAAACCATCAGACGAAAAACACGACACAAAACATCAGGTAGAAACACGACACAA
Source organism: Berghia stephanieae (assembly GCF_034508935.2). NCBI lineage: Eukaryota > Metazoa > Mollusca > Gastropoda > Nudibranchia > Aeolidiidae > Berghia > Berghia stephanieae. The sequence goes on along the minus strand of NW_027628995.1, from coordinate 1,042 downwards.
ACATCAGACAGAAACACGACACAAAACATAAAAGAAACACGACAAAAAATCAGACAGAAACACGACACAAAACATCAGACAGAAACAGACACAAAACATCAGACAGAAACACGACAAAAACATCAGACAGAAACACGACACAAAACATCGGGAGAAACACGACAAAAAACATCAGACAGAAACACGACACAAAACCATAAGACAGAAACACGACACAAAACATCAGACAGAAACACGACACAAACATGAAGAAACCCGACACAAAACATCAGCGAAACACGACACAAAACATCAGACAGAAACACGACACAAAAATCAGACAGAAACACGACACAAAACATAGACAGAAACACGACACAAAAAAATGGACAAAAACCCGACAATCATCGAAAAACACGACAAAAACGTTTTATTGGGGACATTTTTTTATTTCCTTTTTTTTCTTTTCCATTTTAAATGTACATGATTAAAAGATTTATATATAAATAAACCAAAGATCATGGGAAAATACAGTAACATTCGTCAACCCTTTATAAAAACATAATATTGAAAAGGTAAACAGTACATCTCTTTTGATGTCCACAAAAAATTTTTAATTGTGACTCTCTATTGAGTACCAATTTTCTATCTGACATCTCTTTTGATTCAACAGCTTATACTGTGACATCTCTGTTGAGTCACCAAAAATCGTCCATTCGTGCATCTTGATGATGTCCCCAAAAACAATTTTTTATCTACGAATCTCTGTTGATGTGACACAACAAAATCTCTTGTGTGTCTCTTGCACTTATAAACCACCGACAAGAAACAGACAGAACCATGTTTGAGGGGAGTTGGTTTGTTTTAAGGGTTTTACGGAGCTTCAAACACTTTATTTTGGTCATAAGCGCCGTAAAAAGGAGAAAATGGGAAGTAAAAAGTTCAAAAATTTAAAATTTAAAAAGACCCGAAAAAAAAGAAAGACGGGGGAAAAACTGGGAAAAAATGGGGATCGGGTGTGTTTCCCAAGACAACTTTAAAACGAAAGTGCCCGATTGTTTTT
>NW_027628993.1:0-2891 GCF_034508935.2 Berghia stephanieae | reverse complement strand
AAGGCTTCTTGCGAAGCGGGAATGAACATATTTAAACAAATCTGGTCGCTGCGCTAGTTTTCGTTTTGCGCATTAAATTTTTTTTTTTTTTTTAAATTTGGGTCACCTCATTGACATTGACCTCTGCGAAGGCAATCGCCAACTGATTTTGTAGCATTCGTGCGCTGCGTACTGTTGACATTGCGCGCATTCTCTCTCTCTCTCTCTACTCTCTTCTCTCTCTTCTCTCTTCTCTCTCTCTCTCCTCTTCTCTCTCTCTTTTTTTTTTCGTTCTACTCGCCTTTTGGCGAATCGCAATGTACAATAATTGGGGGATTTTTTTTTTTGTTTTCTTTTCTTCCTTAAAGCTTCGCGAGCGATTCGCCATGACTCGGTCGTCGGTATCTCCACTTTGTGCTCGCTTTCACCGTACTCAGAAGGAACTAGAGTAGTGTTTCTCGTTTGTCGTGCCCGCTTGCACGTTAGAGTGTTGCTGTTGGCTGTAGACCGTTGTAATGCGCTTTGAGCACGATTGCCTGGTGGGCGCATGTTGAGTATCGATAGAAGGTTCTTTACTCGCATTCTCTCCCGTAATCAGATGTAACGAATACCTGGCGTGAGTAGTGTTTTCTCGTCCTGTCGTGTCCGCTCTGCACGTAAGTGTTGCTGTTGGCGTAAGCGTTAAAGCGCTTTGGCACGTTGCTGGCTCGGCGATAGTTGAGTACTCGATGAAAGGTTCTTTACTCGCATCTCCCGTAATCAGATGTAAAACGAATACCTGGCGTGAGTAGTGTTTTTCCGTCCTGTCGTGTCCCGCTCTGCACGCTAAGTGTTGCTGTTGGCTGTGAGGAAGCGTTCGTGTTCGATAGACAGAGCTTATGTGAGCGATCGATTGCCCTGGGTCCGGCGTCATGTTGGGGAGTACGTCGTAGAACGAGGTTAGCTTTAACTTTACGCATTCTTCCCCGTAATCAGATGTAAAACGAATACTGGCGTGAGTAGTGTTTTCTCCGTCTGTCGTGTCCGCTCTGCACGTTAGAGTGTTGCTGTTGGCTGTAGACGCGTTTAAAGCGCTTTGAGCACGTTGCTGGTCGGCGATAGTTGGTACTCGATAAAGGTTCTTTATCGCATCTCTCCGTAATCAGAGTAAACGAATACCTGCCGTGGTAGTTTTCTCGTCTGTGTGTCCGCTTGCACGTGTGTTGCTGTGGCTGTGACGCGTTGTAAAGCCTTTGAGACGATTGCTGGCCGGCGCATAGTTGAGTACTCGATAGAAAGGTTCTTTACTCGCATTCTCCCCGTAATCAGATGTAAAACGAATACCTGGCCGTGAGTAGTGTTTTCTCCGTCCTGTCGTGTCCCGCTCTGCACGTTAGAGTGTTGCTGTGGCTGTAGACGCGTTGTAAAGCGCTTTGAGCACGATTGCCTGGCTCGGCGCATAGTTGAGTACTCGTAGAAAGGTTCTTTACTCGCATTCTCTCCCGTAATCAGATGTAAAACGAATACTGCCGTGAGTAGTGTTTTCTCGTCCTGTCGTGTCCCGCTCTGCACGTAAGTGTTGCTGTTGGCTGTAGACGCGTTGTAAAGCGCTTTGAGCACGATTGCCTGGCTCGGCGCATAGTTGAGTACTCGATAGAAAGGTTCTTTACTCGCATTCTCTCCCGTAAATCAGATGTAAACGAAATTACCTGGCCTGTGAGTAGAAGTGTTTTTCCGTCCTGTCGTGTCCCGCTCGCACGCTAAGTGTTGTGTTGGCTGTACGACGCGTGGTAAATCGCTTTGGAGCCACGATTCTGCCTCGTCGCGGCTTTAGTTCGAGTCCTGCGTATAGAAGTCTCTTGATACTCAGCATCCTCCCCGTAATACAGGAAAAATTGGTAAACGCATTCCTAGGAGGAATTGATAATATAACTCCCACCTATGATCGATGGATCCCATCGACCGTAGTGTTTGACTTTGGTTAGGGCTGACCGTGATGTTAAAGCGCTTGGCTACGATTGCCTGGTCGGCGATGCTGACTGTCTCGATCAGAGGTTGCACCACGGTTCGGCCAACCGTGACGGGGTTCAAAATACCGTTTGGGAGCTTAGTCATCGATTTTTCGCCTCGTCGATTCGATGCTTTACCGCACGTGGCGTCCTGGGGTAAGACGCTCTCGCTAAGGCGTTGAAGACTCTAGCGCGGGACGCTCCGCGGTAAGCTCGAGGGCCGGGGAAAAATTGGTCGTAGCGCCATTCCTCTACGGAGCGAATTGAATGAATAAACCCACACTATGAATCGCACCTGGACTCCCATTGCGACGGTTTTGAACTTCGGGGCCCTTCCCGTTAGGGCCTGTATCGCTTGGACGGAGTGTTAACGCGTTCCGCTATTCGCTAGAGTCGGGCGATCGACGTCGGGCTCGATCGAGTTGGCCACGGGCGTGCCAACCTGCCGGGGTTCAAATCCCGGTTTGGGAGCTTTATTCATACGATTTTATGCCTCGTCGATTGGGCTTTACCGCACGGGCGTCCTGGGTAAGAAGCTCTCGCTACGGCCGAGAAGGACTCTAGCGCGGGACGCTCCGCGGTAAGCCCTCCGAGGGCCGAGGGAAAAAACTTTGGTCGAGCGCATTTCCTTACGGAGCGAATTTGAATGAAATAACCACCACTATGATCGCACGGGGACCCCCCCATTCCCGCCCGGGTTTTTTGAATTCGGGGCCTTTCCCCGTTGGGGCCCCTGTACCGCTTGGCGGAGTTTAAAGCTTTTCCCGCTACTTCGCTAGGTGGGGCGACGACGAGGGGGTCGTAGTTGGCCCCGGGGGGCCAACCTCCCGGGGTTCAAATCCGGTTTGGGAGCTTTATTATACGATTTTAGCTGTCGATTCGAGGCTTTACCGCAGGGCCGCCCCGGGGTTTTAAGAATCCCCT
>NW_027628992.1:0-2901 GCF_034508935.2 Berghia stephanieae | reverse complement strand
GAGGATTTCCAATGTTTAGAAAGTAGAATTTTTTGGGTTTTCCAGTTTTCCTTTTTTTCACGTTTTTTTTTTTTTGGGGGGGGGGGGGGGGGGGGGAAATTTGACGATTTTTTAAATTCCGGTTTTCGACAATCTGAGGAAATCTTCTTTTTTTTGTTTAAAAATAGTCGACTTTGAGCTTTTTCAGATTTTTAAAAATATAAAAAATTAAAAATTTTGGATTTTTTTTTTGATTTTTCCACTTTTTTTATGGTGAAATTTGCGATTTTTTAAAATTTTCCAAATTTTTCCAAAATCTGTGAAATCTTAAAAAATTTTGCTTTGAAAGTCGATTTTGAAGCTTTCGGTTTCACAATGTTGAAAAAAATTTTTGGGGTTTAAGATTTTGATTTTTTTCATTTTTTTTTCAGAAAAATTTGAATTTTTTTTAAATTTTTCCGAGTTTTTAACAGTATGAAAAAAAATCATCGAATTTTTGCATGAAGAGTTTTTGGGCATCTTTCGAGATTCCCCAATGGTTTTAAAAAAGTAGAATTTGGGTTTCAGATTTTCTTTTTTTTACGTTTTTTTTTTTTAGGGGGGGGGGGGAATTTGCGTTTTTTTTAAATTTTTCCGGTTTTCAAATCTGATGAAATTTTAAATTTTTTGCTTGAAATAGTCGACTTTGGCATTTCGAGTTTTACAATGATCAAAAATTAAAAATTTTGGATTTTTGTTTTTTGTTTTTTCCACGTTTTTGTGAAATTAGGGACGATTTTTTAAAATTTCCCCGAATTTTCGAAAAATCTGATGAAAACTTCAAATTTTTGCTGAAAGATCGATTTTTGAACGCTTTCGGTTTCACAATGTTGAAAATAATATTTAGGAGTTTCAGTTTTGATTTTTTTCCTTTTTTTTTCGGTAAATTTGAGTTTTTTTTCAAATTTCCGATTTTTAACATTTTGAAAATCATCGAATTTTTGCTGAAAAAGCCCTTTTTTGAGCATCTTTCGAGTTACAATGTTTAGAAAGTAAATTTTTGGAATTTCCCAGATTTTTCTTTTTTTCACGTTTTTTTTTGGGGGGGGGGGGGGGGGGGGAATTTGACGTTTTTTTAAAATTTCCGAGTTTTCAAAACTGATGAAATTTCAATTTTTTGCTTGAAAAGTGATTTTGACTTTTCGGTTTTTAAATGTAAAAATTAAAATTTTTGGATTTTTGATTTTTTTTTTTTTTACTTTTTTTGGAAAATTTTTGCGATTTTTTTCAAATTTCGTTTTTTAAACGATAAAAAATTCGTTTTTTTGCTAAAAGAGTCATTTTGAGTCTTTCGGTTTTCAAAATTTTTAAAAATAAAATTTGGGTTTTAGATTTTTATTTTTTTCTTTTTTTTTTGGTTAAAATTTTGAGATTTTTAAAATTCCGGTTTTCAACGATACAAAAAATTTCAATTTTTGCGAAAAGGCCCTTTTGAGCATTTCGGAGTTACAATGTTTAAAAATTAAATTTTTGGATTTAATTTTTTTTTTTCACTTTTTTTTTTTTAGGGGGGGGGGGGGGGGAATTTGACGTTTTTTAAAATTTCCAAATTTTCGACAATTGATAAAAAACTTCAATTTTTTTCTGAAAAGTCGTTTTTAAATTTTCGATTTTTACAATTTTTAAAAATTTAAAAATTTTGGGGTTTTTTTGATTTTTGTTTTTTTTTCACTTTTTTTTTAAATTTGACGATTTTTCAAATTTCCCGGTTTTAAACGATAAAAATTTCACTTTTTTTCATGAAAATCTTTTGGGTTTTTTGGGTTTTACAATGTTGAAATAAATTGGGGAGTTTAAGATTTTATTTTTTTACTTTTTTTTTTGGGGGGGGGGGGAAAATTTGACGATTTTTAAAATTTTCCCGAGTTTTAACATTGATAAATTTTCAATTTTTGTTTGAAAAGCATTTGGCATCTTCCGGTTTACAATGTTTAAATTTTTTAAAATTTTTTGGGGGTTTTTAGTTTTTAAAATTTCCAATTATTTTTCCCGGGGTTTTTTTTTTTAAGGGGGGGGGGGAAAAATTTTTTGACTTTTTTTTTCAAATTTGTTTTTTTTTAAATTTTCCAGCCTATGAAAAAAACAAAATTTTTGCAAAAAAGTCCCCCTTTTGAGCATCTGTCGAGATTCACAATGTTTAGAAAGTAGAATTTTGGAGTTTCCAGTTTTTTCCTTTTTTTCACGTTTTTTTTTTTTTGGGGGGGGGGGGGGGGGGAATTTGACGATTTTTTAAATTTCCCGATTTTTTCGAAAATCTGATAAAATCTTAAAATTTTTTGCTTGAAATATCGATTTGAGCATTTCAGAGTTTTACAATGATAAAAAATTAAAATTTTTGGATTTTTAAATTTTTTGTTTTTTCCCACGTTTATGGTAAATTATGACAATTTTTCAAATTTCGAATTTTCGACAATTGATGAAAACTTCAATTTTTCATGAAAGAGTCGATTTGAAGTCTTTCGAGTTTCAAAATTTAAAAAAATAAAAATTTTAGGATTTTCCCAGATTTTTTTTTTTTTTCCTTTTTTTCGGTGAAATTTTGAGGGTTTTTTAAATTTCCGAGTTTTCAACAGTTGACAAAATCTCGAATTTTTGAAAGAAGGTCCTTTTTTTGAGCATTTCGAGATTCCCAATTTTTAAAAAGTAGAACTTTGGGGTTTCCGATTTTTATTTTTTTCACTTTTTTTTTTAATTGGGGGGGGGGGGGGGGGGGGGGGAATTTGACGTTTTTTAAAATTTTCCCGATTTTTCAAATCTGATGAAACTTCCAATTTTTGCTGAAAAGTCGATTTTAAAATCTTTTGTTTTACAATGTAAAAATAAATTTGGGTTTAATTTTTGATTTTTTCACTTTTTTTTCGTGAAATTGCGATTTTTTCAAAT
>NW_027628991.1:0-2900 GCF_034508935.2 Berghia stephanieae | reverse complement strand
ACCCTAAAGTAAAAGGTCTGGGGGGGAAATTTTTAAAAAAAAAAAAATTTTAAAAAAGGAAAAAAGGGGCATAAATGAATCTTAAAGGGGGTTTAATTTGGGAGTTTTTATAGCGCAATATCCACTAAATGTGTTTAAAAGCCTTTACAAGGGGCCCTGGAAAACCCAAACATTCAACAATAGGACGGGATACCCCCCTTTTTAAAAGGCCCGATTTTAAAATTTTTTGGGACAAAGACGGGGGTTTGTTAACGGGCCGGGTTACTCTTTTTAACACCGAGTACCGGTAAGAATGTGAGTAAAGACCCTTTTCCAAGGACACAACGGGGGCGCCGAGCGCGGGGCCCTTTAAACCCCCGGCCTTTCCCGATAAAAAAAGCGAGTGTAAACCCAACTAGACCACATGGCACAATAAGGGTTACTAATGGGGAAAAGCTGAGGTTTTTATCGGGGGGGCCCTTACTGCACAGTCTACTCTCATGTTTTCCTCTACGACCCCTGGTCAGGAAAATGAGAATAGGTGAGGTGAGGTGAATGGCAAGGTCCAGGAAAAAACCCCCATGTAATATGACTAAATTAACTGACTAAATTAACGCCTGAGGTTTGTTTGTTTTTTACCTCAACAAGCATTAAAAGATTTTTTGGGTTTTTTTTTTGGTTTTTTTGGGGGTTTTTTTGGGGGTGGGGTGGGTTTAAAACCCAAGACTGGATTTTTTAAAAAGGGTTTATAAAAAACCAAAACTGGGTTTTTTAAAGGGTTTTTAAAAACCAAAGACTATTTTTTTTTTAGTTTTTAAAAACAAAAATATTCCTAAAAGCTATTGCTATATCTTAATGAAAATTTGATACATTATTAGTTGATGCTTTAACCTTGTGGTGCTTGGCATAATGTATTTCCCATGTACCCGGGCGTATTGCAGAATACTTGCAGTGCTTACACACAAACTTGTTTCATTCACATCGTGAATTTCCATGTGTCGCTTCAGGTGACTACTCTGGGTTGCTTCATAAGGACATCTGAAAAGCAGGGAAGTATGAAAATACGAATAAAAAAGCAATAAAAATAATTGATATAAATTTTTTTTTTTTTTAAAAACCCAAAAAAAAAAAACAATTTAAAGCTTTTATTTAGCGCAATATCCACTAAACCGCTCAAAGGCATTTTTAAAAATGTACCTTGCCAACAGGACCGATAAAGGCATATAGGATGGGACATGATGCCTGTTAGGCAATATTACAATTTTCAGACAAAGAAATGCTGTTAACGGCCAGTACTCTTTTACACCTGAATACGGTGGGGAAAATGTGAGTAAAAACCTTTTCCAATGACTCAACTATGCACCGAGCGTGAGGCTCGAACCCAGGACCTTCCAATCCAAAAGCGAGTGTCATACCAACTAGACCATGTATCATAATAAACAAAAATGTCTGGAATCTAGCCATGCAACTTGACTTATTCCTTTGTGTTACCCATCCATTACTACACCCACAATGCTTTATTAATAAAACCAAAACATTGAAAAAAAATTTTAAAAGAAAAAAAGACTGACTTGTCACACTTGAAGAGTTTCCCAGACTTGTGAGACCTGACGTGCCATCGGAGAGCCGTCTTCGACTTGTACTCCTTTTCCACACTCCGAGCAGGAAAACGGTTTTTTTTCCGCGGAGTGGCGAAGCATGGAGCCCTGTAAATTGAAAAGTTAACAGATGAGACAAAATCACTGGACCTTATACTTTAAAAAAAATTTAATTGAGCTTTAAAAAAAAGAATTAAAAAATATTGAGCATTTATATAGCGCAATATCCACTAAAGGGGTCCCTGCCAACAGCAACACATAACATGTAGAACGAAACATGACCCCTGTCAGACGATATTACAATTTTTTACCAGACAGAGACAACGCTGTTAACGGCCAGGTACTCATTTTACACCTGAGTACGGTGAGGGGAATATGAGAAAAAGAGCCTTTTCCAAGGACTCCAAGCAGCAACATCTAAAAATGGTATTGGTAGCCATTTATATGGCACCATTCGCATAAGCCTCTAGAAGTCCTTCACCGCCATTTTAAAAGGGCCCATGGAGCTGGAATTATATCCGGTTTCTATAGCATGAGATGGACAATAGCAATTGCATGCTACTCTTTGGATAGGATGCTGGACTGATCGCCAAAGTACTTTCCACAGTTTAAATGAATTGAAAAACATGAGAAAGTGGAAAGTCATATATGATGCCATTCTAAATGTTGTTGATAGATGATTTGTCTGTTGATAGATGATTGTCTGTTGATAGATATTTGTCTGTTGATAGATGATTGTCTGTTTGATTGATGATTGTCTGTTGATAGATGATTGTCTGTTTTATTGATGATTGTCTGTGTTGATAGATGATTGTTTTTGTTTATTGATGATTGTCTGTTGATTGATGATTGTCTGTTGATTGATGATTGTCTGTTGATAGATATTGTCTGTTGATTGAAGATAGTTGACAGATGATTATTGATTGATGATTGTTGATAGATATTGTCTTTTGATTGATGATTGTTATAGATGGTTGTTGTTGATTGATTTTTTTGGGTTTTTGTTAGAGAGAGAGAGAGGGGGGGGATAAAAAGGAGAGAGAGGAGGGGAGAAGAGGGACGAGAGAAGAGAAAAGCGAGGGGGGGAAAAAAGAGGAGAGAAAAGAGGAAGAAAAAAAGGAAAAAGGGGAAAAGAGAGGGGAAAGAAGAAAGAAAAAGGGGAGAGGGGAGGGGGAAGGAGGGGAGGGAGAGGGAGAAAGAAGGGGGGAAGAGAAGGGGGGGGAAAAAAAGAGAGGGAAGAGGAGGAAAAAAAGAGAGAGAGAAAAGGGGAAAAGAGAGAAAAAAAAGGGGGAAAAAAGGGAAAAAAAAGGGGGGGAGAAAGAG
>NW_027628990.1:0-2903 GCF_034508935.2 Berghia stephanieae | reverse complement strand
TTATTATTTTTATTTTATTTTATTATTTTATTTTATTATTTTTTAAATTTTTTTTTATTTTATTTATTATTATTTTATTTATTATTATTTCATTTTATTTTATTATAGCTGTGATAATGAAATAATGAAATAATAAAAATAATAAAAATTTAATAATAATAATAATAAAAATAAAAATAAAAAAAATTTAAAATAATATAAAAATTAAATAATAATAAAATTAAATTTTTAAATTTTTTTATTATTTTATTTTTTTATTATTATTATTTTATTTTTTTATTATAAAATGTAGTATAAAATATAGTAGAGATAGTAATATGTAGTTGTAGATTTGTAAAAAGTTGTAGTAGTATTTTTTTTTGTAGTTAAACAAAATGAATTGTAGTATTGTGTAGAAATAGTAGTAGTATAGTTTAAGTGTTTTTGTAGTTGGGGGTAGTAGGGTGTGTAGTAGTGTAGAGTATTAAATTTAGTAGGTTTATAGTAGTTTTGAGTTGTTGGGGGAGTAGTATTATTTGTATGTTTGTTGTTTGTATTTTGTGGGTAGTTAGTTGGTGGTATAGTATAGTAGTAGTAGAGTAGTAGTGTGGTAGTAGTAGTGATGTGTGTCCGTTGTTTTTGTTTTATTATTAAATTTTTTTTTTATTATTAATATTATTTTATTATTATTTTTTATTTTTATTATTTTATTATTTATTATTAAATTATTATTATTTTAATTATTTTTATTTTTATTTTTTCATTATTATTTTTTATAGAAATGTGATAATGATAATAAAAAAAATTTAAAAATAATAATAATATAAAATAAAATAATATAATAAAAAATAATAAAAATAATAAAATAATAATAATAAAATAATATATTAATAAAATAAAAAATAATAATAATAATAAATAAAATAAAAATAAAAAAATTTTAATAAAATAAAAAACCCACCAGGAAGATGATGTTAGTGGTGCTTGCAAAATTTTTAAACCCCCACTTGGAGGAATTTCAAAAGTTGAAAGTGAAATTACACTTTAGGGGGAAAGATTCTCAGCCGGGGCCCACGGGGAGGAATGGAAAGATAATGGACAAATGCCTTTGCCTATACTTACAATGATTGTTAGCTATCCCTCAAAAAACCCTTTCTTTGTGTAGTGCTATGAAAAAAGAAAAAACTAACGGCTCACGTGCGCATGTCATGTTTGCGTCTTTTTGGGTTTTAATACTGTAAGGTTCAGTGAAAATTTCACCCCCTACACACTCCCCTTTTGACACCGGTGTTTTTTTGTGATTCGCAATGAGGGGATACTAGTTAGTAAAGTTGTAGTTTGGGAAAAGAGTAAAAAGTAGTGTATAGTAGTAATTTTGTAGTGTAGTTTGTAATTGTTGTAGTAGTACTATAATATAGTAGTAGTAGTAATAGTAGTAGTAGTAGTAATGTAGTAGTAGTTTTTTTAGTTAGTAGAAGGGGGGAGTGTATATAGTGAAAAGTGTTGTAGTAGTGTAGTGTAGTAGTAGTGGGTAGTTAGTAGGGGGTTGTTTTGTGTTTGGGGCCGGCAATGAGGAAAACAAAAAAATTATGGAAAATTGGGGGGGGTGGGGGGGGGGGGAGGGGGGTTTGAGGGGGCTCCCTGCCCTACCCTTAGCCTTTGCCCGTAACATCCAGATTGTTTTGTTTTTTTTCCCTTGGACAAGCTGGGGAAACGGGTTTATCTTAACCTTTTGAATTCCCCAATGATATGGGGCGGGAAAATCGGGATTTTGGGCCTCAGAGTTTTTTTTTAAAAGGCGAGATTTGGGTTTTTTAAAAAACCCGTATTTTTAAAAGGGGGGATTTCCCGTGAAATTTAAATTTGGGGTTTGTTTTCCCGACAGGGTGTTTTTCAAGTTTTTTGTATTTGTTTTTTGGGAAAGGGTTTTTTTTTTTAGGGGAACAAGGAGAGGGGAGAGAGTGAGAGAGAGGAAGGAATAAAAGAAGGAGGGAAAGGGGGGAAAAAAGAGATAAGAGGGAAGGGGAGAGAGATAAAAGAGGGGAGAGAGAGAGAGGAATAGAATGACCAAAAAAAACGTTGTTGCTCTGATGGGCGTTTGAAAACTCCCGAAAAAAATTTTTAAATTTGGGGCCCCCTTTTTGTGTCCTTGAGGTTTTGACAATTTTAACCCCTAAATTCCCCCCCCCAACTCCATAAAAAAATTTTTAAACGTAATTTTTCATATAAACGCAATATTTAATTTTTTTTGCAAAAATCGCATTACAAAAGGGGGAAAAAAAAAGCCGTAGCTTCAAACCCACATTGGCTTTTAGAGCAAAATTTTAACCCCTTTGCCCCTTTGGGGTATGGGTAAATTTTAATTTTTATTTTCGGAAAAAACGGTGTTTAAATGAATAAAAAAAAAACCTGTGTATGGGGGGAAGGTTTTTTAGTTAAAGGGGGTTTTCCCTTGATCAACCCTACGTTTGGGTTTAAAAAAAAAACCCCCGGGCCCTTTGTTTGCCCCCCCCTTTCTCAAACTGCTCAATACTCCAAAATTAATAGGGTTTTAGATACACATTACCTACTTACCACTTCGTGGGTGAGACCATGGGGAGGGAGTGGCAGGGAAATCGGATAATGGACAAAGAAATTTGGCCTAGACTTAAATATGAATTTCTTAGCTATGGCCCCCAATACCCATTCTCTCTGTGGGGCTAGTGCTATAAAAAAAAAGTAAAAAATAAAAAGGCTCACGTGGTGTGGGGTTTGCCTTTATATTTTGGTTTACATACCCCGTAAGGTTTAGTTAATCTTTTACCCCATAAAACCCCCTCGACTATATGACACCTGGGTTTTTTCTGATTTTCCAAAGAGGACACAAATTATGGAGATTGGGGGGGGGGGGGGGGGGGAGGGGGTTTAGAGACTCCCTGTCTATC
>NW_027628989.1:0-17379 GCF_034508935.2 Berghia stephanieae | reverse complement strand
GCCCCCCGTCCAAGGCCTTTTTTTTTTTTTTTTTTGCCCCCTAACAGGATTTGAGTTGAAGGATTTTTAAATTCGTCGTGGTTTTCCCCAGCCATTTCTTTTTTCCCCCCAAAGGGCCCTTTTTTGAGCGCATTTTCAGGGCCAAAACTGAAAATTTCCCCAAGGTTTGTTAGCGAAGAAAGGTTTTGTTGCTTTTTTGTTTTGTTTTTTGCCCCCAAAAGGTTTGCGGGGCGCGTTCTTATTAATAATTTTAATTTTATTTTTTTTTTTTCGAAAGGTTTTTTTTTTTTTTTTTTTTTTTTGTCCCAAAAGGCTTCTGCGAAGGATTTTATTGCCCTGATTTTAATTTTTTTTCCCCTCAATAGGTTTGTTGAGCGAATCCCCAAAGGTTTTGTTTTTTTTTTTTTGGTTTTTTTTTTTTTAAAAAGGTTTTTTTTTGCAAACGGTTTTTTGCAACATTTTTTGTGTTTTTTTTGGTTTTGATTTTTTTTTTAAAGGTTTCCCCGAAGGGATTCTTATTCCCAATGATTTAATTTATTTTTATATTTTCTGTTGGGCAATTCCCCAAAGGTTTTGTTGTTTTTTGGTTTTTTTTTTTGTAAAAGGCTTTGCAAAGGATTCTTCATTCCCCAATGCATTTTAATTTTATTTCTTCAATAGGTTTGTTGAGGCAATTCCCCCAAAAGGTTTTGTTTTTTTTTTTTTGTTTTTTTTTTGTCCCAAAAAGGTTTCTGCGAAGCGGATCTTCATTCGCAATGTTTTTAATTTTTTTTTCCTAATAGGTTTTTTTGAGCGAAAATTCCCCAAAAAGGTTTTTGTTGTTTTTTTTTTTTTTTTTTGCCCCCAAAAGGTTTCGAAGCGGATTCTTCTTCCCCATGATTTAATTTTATTTGTTAAATTTGACTTTGTTGGCGAAATTTCCCCCACGGTTTTGTTGTTTTTTTTTTTTTTTTTTTTTTTTGCCCCCAAAGGTTTTCCCGAAGGCGTTTCTTCTTTCCCCAATGCATTTTAATTTTTTTTCTTAAAATAGGTTCTTTTGAGCGAATTCCCACAGGTTTTGTTGGGAGCGGGAAATATAGTAACGTGTCAAAGGTTTTCAAAGGGTTCCCCCCAAAGCCATTAACACGGGAGCGAGAAGCAGGAATGAAAAAAAAAACTAGGAACGCCATTACTCGTTTTAAAGGGGATGAATCAAGATTAACATAGGGTGTACAAATCCCAAGGATTAATTCCCTTGATGTTGAGCCCTTAAAAAAGTTTCTTTATCCCTCTTGCGATGGTTTAAAAAAAAAGAAAAAAAAAGGCAGGTTGGTTTGTATTTAAATTTACATCAATATGCCCGAAGAGGTCAAACCCCTACTTTTTGTTATTATTTTTAAATAATTATTATTATTATTTTTTTATTATTATTTTATTATTATTTTATTATTATTATTTTTTTATTATTACTACTACTACTATTACTTTATTATAATTCTACCCCAAATACCCAGTAAGTGCTAAAAGCGTTTACAACAGAAAAAGTAACCGCAGGGGGACACAAAGGGAGGGAAATCACTATAAGGAAAGGTATTAGTCTTAATGTTTAGGTGAGGAATGTGAGTAAATATCCCTTTTTATCGAGGATTTCAATAGCCCCCGAGAGGAATTGTAAAGGCCTTTAAAACCGGTTTACCCCAAAGCAACATTAAAGAGAGGGGAACGGGGGAGGAAAAAAAATTACAAAAATTTTTAAAACCCCGAGTGCGGTGAGAGAATGGAGAAAAAACCCTTTTTACGGATAACTATGGCGAGAGGCAATGTCCAAAAGCGTTTAAAAGGTTACACCCAACACCCAACATTAACACGCAGAGCGGGACCGAGAGGACGGAGAAAAAAACAAAATAGTTTAATAAAGGGGGAGAATGGAGTAAAAACCCCTTTTTTTGGGGGATTATATGCGCGAGGGGAATCTGTCAAATGTTTTACAAGGTCTGCACCCAAAACAACATTACCCCGGGGGGGAAGGAAGGGGAGAAACATACAAACAAAGTTTTTTAATGATTCGGGAGAAAGTGAAAAAACCCTTTTTTATGGGATCATATGCCCCCAGGGAGGCAATCGTGCTAATGTTTTAAAACGGTCTCACCCAAAGAAATTAAACCGAGGGGAAAAAAAGGGAGGAGAAAAAAACAAAAAGGGGTTTTTAATTGTACGGGAGGTGTGATAAAACCCCTTTTATAGGACTTACATGGCGAGCGGGGGATGTGAAAATCGTTTTACAAGGTCTGAGAAGCAAAACCCGAAAAGAGGGGGCAAGAAGGGGACGGAGAAAAATTTTTAATATTTAAATGGGATACTAAAATTATAAAATTTTTTTTATAAATAAATATGGGGGGCAAATGTGCCCAGTTTTAAAAGGTTCAGCAAAGAACCCTTAACTCAGGCGGGACGAGAGAAAAAAACATTGTAATTTTCTAACCCGAACGGGGGAATGTGAGTAAAGACCCTTTTTATCGAGGACTTAATGCGCCCGAGCGAGGCAATGTGCTCAATCGTTTTAAAACCGGGGTCTGCAGCAAAGAACAGTTAAACGCAGGGGGCACAAAGGGAGGAAAAAAACGGAGGAAGGGGGAAAAGGGGGGAAAAAACATTAAACCTTAACCTTTTTTTTTTTTTTAAAATTTTTTAATTTTTTTTTAAATTTTTATTTTAAAATTTTTTTTATTTTAAAATTTTTTTTTAATTTATGCCCACGAAATTGCTAAACGTTTACAACGGTTGGACCCCCAAAAATTAAAGAGAGGGGACCGAAGGACGAGAAAAAATTTATAATAGTTTTTTTACACCGATACGGTGGAGAATGTGATAAATCCTTTTTATGAGGACTTATATGCGGAGGGAGGAAATCGGCTCAAAATGTTTTACAAGGTCTGCAGCAACAGAACAGTTAAACGCAGAGGGGGAACGACGGGAAGGAAAAAAAAATTACAAAATTTTTAATCGATACGGGAGAGAATGTGAGTAAAGACCCTTTTTTCGGGACTCTATTGGCCGGAGGCAATGGCAAAAGGCTTTAAAGCGTTTTAGAACAGAACAGTTAAAAACGGGAGGGGACGACAGGATGGAAAAAAACAAGTAAAGTCACGGCATGTACTCGTTTTAAAGGGATGAATAAGAAGATAAAATGGGTGTTAAAAAATCCCAAGGATTAAATTTTTTGAATACATTATTTTTGTTATTTTTTAATTTTTTATTATTTTATTATTTTTTATTATTATTTTATTATTATTATTATTTTATTATTTTATTATTATATTATTTTATTTTATTATTATAGCAAATTATGAAATTGCTCAAAGCGTTTTAAAAGGTTGCAGGCCGCAAACTGAAAGCAGAGGGGGGAACGACGGAGTAGAAAAAAATCAATGAAGGTTTAGTCTTACACTAAATAGGGTGAGAGAATGTGAGTAAACCCTTTTTTTTCGGGACTAATATGGCGAGGGAGGCAATGGCTAATGTTTTACAACGCGTCTGACCCAACGCAACTTTTAAAGCAGGGGGAAGAAGGTCGGAAAAAACATTATAACTAGTTCTACATCGGTATTTTTGGGAGGAATGGATAAAGAAATTTTTATAGGATCAATATGCCCCGAGCGAGGAAATTGTCAAGGCTTTAAAGCGTTAAGAAACAGCAACACTTAACCGCAGTTGACGAATTCCGTTTGCAAAGTATTAGGGAAGAAAAAAAAGCAGGGGGCAGCGGCCTTTTGGTCTCGCATAACGCAAATGATTGGTGTAGGGGGAAAACAAAAACACCAAACCAACACACACCAACACCCAACTGGTTGTTTAATTTAAATACCCCCCTTTGTGATATTTGTTTGGTTGTATTGTTCTTAGTAGAATATGTCTGGCCCTTTCGGTGCGATGTGTAAAAAGGGGGTGATTTACTGGATTTTCTTTAATGTAAAAAATTTCATTCGAGGATTTTAAAAAAAAGTGTTTTAAAATCAAAAAGTGTTTCCAGTATAGACCCAATTTTCTTTTGAGTCATAAAAAGGTATTTATGTTTTGTATTAAAAAATTCTGTGATTTTTGGTATTAGTTTTTATCGTGTGGGTTTGTGTGTGTGGTGGGTGTTTTTGGTGGTGTGGGGTTTTGGGGGTGTGGGTGTTTGTGTTTTTGTGAAAAGTGTTGGTGAAAATACAATAAGTGTTTAGTGCAAGTTTTTTTGAAGGTAATTACTGTTGCATATGATTTTTCCCTGTGTAAAAATAGCTCTTATTTTTGACGTTTTTTGGTTAAATTGTCCCCTTTGTGAAAAAAGCCAACTTTGGCGGACATTATAAGAGTGCAAAAGGGGCCTTTATAGGGGGGGCGATTTGATTTTTCAAAAAAAAGGGGAAGGTAAAAAATGATTTCGTACATTTTTTTTTTTTTTCATTTTTTTTGTTCCGTTTTTCCATTGGAATTCTTTAAATTGTTGAAGACTCTTTTTACTATTTGCTTTTGTATTAAAAATTGCTTTATTTATATGAAAAAAATCTTGAAGGTACGATTGGGCAATGTTGTCGTTTTAAGTTTTTCATGTTTCTGTTATAATTTCATAAAAAAAAAAGGGGCAAAGGATCCCCCCTTCCCCCCATTAAAAAGGGATGTGCTAGACAAAGACTTTTGGGTTGGGTGTATAAAATCCCCAAACTCCCCAATATGAAATATCGCATGTGAATAATGTGCTCGTTGGCTTTTTAATGGCGATGTGAGACCGTTGTAAGGTCGTTGGGAAAAACCTAGATTGGTTACTTTTTTAAAAATTTTCATTTTGGTTGAAAATGAAATTGGGGAAACAGTCAAGAAGGGGAGTGAGGGAAAGGAGGGGGAGAGAGGGGGGTTAGGAGGCCCATAGGCTTTCCCTTCATTATAATAGGGAAGAAGATGTGAGGGTGTTTAGGGTTTTTGTGAAAATAAAGGATTGAACAAAAATTTAGAAAGGTTGTTGTTGTTGGGGATGATGTGATGTTTTGATGTGATGATGAGGGATGTGATGTGATGTGATGATGTGTTTTTATTTTTATTATTAGATGCATTATAAGTTTGAAAATGGTGGCTTTTGTGAGAAAGTAAACTCTCGTTCAGAAGTGATTTAAAATTAATGGCTAGGAAAAAAATTTTTAGCAGTGGTGTTTTCAAAATGAAAAACTACAATATGTAATCTGCTGTGACATAAGATGCTCGTCCGGGCATTTAATGGCGCATGTGATGAGTTTAAAGGTCTTTGGGAAAAAAAACCAGATTGGTTAATTTTTTAAAATTTTCATATTGGGGTTTTGGGGAAAAAATAAAAATTGGGGGGGGGGTAGGAAAGGGGGTTAAAAGGCTTTCTTTTTTGGGGAGATTTGGGGGTTTTTTTTTAAAAAGAAAAAGGGCTTTTTGGTTTTTGTGAAAAATTTGAAGGGTTTGGGGTTGTTTTGTTTTTTAATATGGAGATTATTTTTTATTTTTTAAAAAAAGGTTTAAAAAAGGTCTCTTTAAAAAGGGTTTTTTAAAAGATAAAAAAGATGGGTTTTAGATTGGGGATAAAAAAAATAAATTTTAGAATAGTTTAAAAAAGAGAGGGGGTTTTTAAGGGTTTTAGATTTAAGGTTTTAAAATAGTTTTAATTTTTAAAGATAGGGAAAAAAAAGGGAAAAGTTTTTTTAGATAGAAAAAGGGGGAAAAAGGGGGAAAAAATTATTTCGACAAAAAAAAGAAAAATGAGATAGATAATAAATAGATAGTAGATGAAAAAAAGATTGATAGTAGTAGATAGTAGATAGAAAGATGGGAAAATTAGATAAAAGAATAGATAGATAGATAGAAAAGAGAAAAAAGTGAAGAAAGAAAAAGAAAGAAAGAAAAGGGGGAAAAAAAGGGAAAGAAGGGGGGAAAAAGAAAATAGTAGCAGAGAGAGAGAGAGAGAGAGGGGGAAGGGAGAGAAAAAAGAGAGAGGGGTGGGGGGAGAAGAGGAATTGGAGGCCCATGGGCTTTCCCCTCATAATTTATAGGGAAAAAGATGATGGGGGTTTATAGGGTTTTTGTGAAATGAAGGATTGAAACAAAAAATTGGGAAGGTTGTTTTTGTTGTGATGTGATGATGATGATGAGATTGATGTGATGTGATGATGATGATGATGATGATTGATGAAATATTTTATTATTATTATTTTTATTTTTATTTTTAAATTTTATTATTATTATTATTTTTATTGGATCGTTTTATAAGCTTTAAAAATGGTGGCTTTGAAAAAAAAGTGAACCCCGGGTTTGGATAGATGTTTTTAAAATTAATGCGTGGGCAAAGACATTTTAGCACGGGGGTGGTATCAAAATGAAAAACCCCAAATTGTAATCTCCTTGAAAAATGATGCATCGTCTGGATTTAATGGCGCTTGTGTGAGTTGAAAGGGTTGTCGGGAAAAAATTTAGCTTGTTTACAGTTTTAAATTATTTTTGGTTGAAAAATGAAATTGTGGAAACAGTCAAGAAAAGAGTGAGTGAAGGGGTTAGAAAAAGTGAATCCGGTGGATAGAGCTTTTAAAATTATGCAGTAGAAAGAATTTTGCACGTGGTGTGTATCAAATGAAAAAAAATTGTAATTGCATTAAAATAATGAGATGTCTGGCATTTTAATGGCGATGTGATCCGTTGTAAGGTTTGTTGGGAAATAGATTTTTTACGTTTTTAAATTCTTTTTGGGTTTTTGAACAATAAAAAGTGGAAAAAAGTTTCGGGGTACATATTATAAAAATTTCTATGTGAATATAATTATTTGTGATATTGTGGACATTTTAGAATTTCTGGAGAGAGAGAGGAAAGGAGGGGAGAGAGGGAGAGAGAAGAGAGAGAGAGAGAGAGAGAGAGAAAGGAAAAATAAATGAGGGGGGGGGGGGGAAGATTATTTTTTATTATATAGTGTGAAAAGTTTTAAAGGTTTGTTTTTTTTCAAAAACAGAAGTGCGATGTCCGTTGGAAGATGGTTAATAAATTAGGTGATTGACGGAGGGGGAAAAGTTTTGGTTTTCGAAATGGGGATTCTAAAAAAGGAAAAAGGAAGAATAAAGGGAATTTAAAAATTCCCCCCTATTTTCCCCCCAAAAGTGAGTTAAATTTCCCCTTTTTTCAAAATGTTGAGGGTTGTTTTTGTTTTGTTTTGTTTTTGTTGTTGTTGTTTGTTTTTTGGTTGTGGTTTAATTATTTTAAAAAACATGAACAAAATAGATTTTCCCTTTCTCTTTTTTTTTTTTTCTTTTTTTCTCTCTTCTCTTCTTTTTGTTAATAGTGTGTTTTTTTTTTTTAGAAAAATTGTTATAGTAATTGTCAAGAAGATTTCCAGGGGGATCAAATAAGAAAGAGATAGCCCGTTTAGGTTTGTTTTCTTTAAAAGGTGGGGAAATGGAATAATCTTCAGGTTGAGTGAGAATTTATTTCTTTTGTTTTTAAATATGGTAAAGCCCCTTTTAAAGTTTCTTTTTTTTTGTTGTTTTTTGGGTTGTTTTGTTTTTAATATTGTTTTTTTTATTTTTTTTGTTTTGTCTATTTTTTTTTCCCCAGAAAGGAGGGGGGGGACGAAATAAAGGTATTAGGGTTTTTAAGAAAGAAAACTTCGTCATGAAGGGAAATGCGATAGGGAGTAAAGTTTCCGGATGCAAAGTTGTGGGTTTCCGGAAGTATAGTCTATTAAAAATGTTTAAAATCTATTTTAAAAGTTCAAAAGTGTTGGGGATTATTTTTATTTTTTTTTTTTTTTAATTTGTTTGTTGATTTTATTTGTTTTTTGTTTGTTTTTGTTTTGGTGTCGTTTTTTTTTTTGGGGTGCTTTGTTTTTTCCAATTTATTTTCGAATTTTTTAAATGGTGGAAAAAATCCCGTGCTTTATATTTTGGCAGAGAAAAAATAGCCCCCAAAGTAAAGATGCTTCGTTTCCCTTTTGCCCCCCCTTCCTTTGGGTATGAAGAGGATGCGGTTTGAATGAAATAAAAAACAAGAAAAGGGAATTATCCCTTGATAATTTTTAATCCCTTTCCACCCGGCCCCAAAAAAAAACAAAAAAAAAACAAACAAAAAAAAATTAATTAAAATAAAAAATAAAAAATAAAAAATACATAAATAAATAAATAAATAAAAAAAAAATAAATATAAACAACAATGGATAAATAATAAATAAATAAAAAAATAAAATAAATAAATAAATAAAAAAGAATAAAATAAAAAAATAAAATCAAAGACGATAAAATTTAGGGTTATTGATTTTATTCCCTTTTGTTTTCTTTTTTTTTTTTTTTGGCATAGCGATAGACCCCAGCCAAAACCCCCAACAAAGCTTGTTGAAAAACTGAGGAGAGTCCCCGGGGTGAACCCCCAGGTTGGGAACATTTAAGATTTTCGTATAGGAGATGTCCCCTCTTGGGGCCCTTTGGGAAATTGTCTGTTGATGAGTTTAGGGGCTGCGGATCCAAAATCAGTCGTATCGAGAGAAGTAAACCCGCAAAAACATGAAGCTATGGTCCGGGGATTTATTTAAAACCCCAAAAAAAATTGAAGGTAACAGTGTGATATTTAATATTATTATTTTTTTATTATTTTTATTATTTTTAAAATTTTATTTTATTATTATTTTATTATTATTTTTATAATTATTTTTTTATTATAATTATTTTTATTATTTTATTTATTATTTTATTAATATTTTATTTTTATAAAGTTAATATTGAAGAATGTTAATGAATTGCCAATTGGGTTTTGATTCTTTAAAATTTTTTTTTTTGGTTGTGTTTAAAAAAATTTAGGTATTTGTAAAAAAAGGAATCCCAAAAGGGGTTTTGCACGTGTCGGCGTGTGAAAAGCCCGTGGAATATTTTGAGCCTCACCAAAATCTCGGCCCCTGAAATGAGAAAAAGCGTGGGCCCTTTCAGTAAATATTTAATGTTTTAAAAAAGGTTTTTAATTGTTGATATAATTGTTTCTATTGTTTTCTTTATTTATGTATTTTTTTCTTTTTAATAGAATCCGAGTAGCGGTTAAAAAAAAAAAAAAGCAAGGAAAAAAAAAAAAAAAAAAAAAAAAACCCCCCCCCCCCCCTTAAAAAAACCCGAAAAAAAAAACAAAAAATACAAAAAAAACAAAAAAAAAAAAAAAAAAGAAACCAAAAACAAAACGAGCACACAAATACTTTTTTTGTTGTTTTTGATTTTTTTGGTGTTTTTTTTTTTCGTGTTTCGCCAAAAGGGAAAACCCCGAAGAAATTCAGTCCCCCATTCCGAAGCGAGCATCCAGTTTGAAGGTACACGGGATGTATGCGGCCCAAAAACTGAAAAATATATTAAAGGATTAAAGATTTGGGAGGGACAGTGATTGAAAAAAGTTGGGGGGGTGGGGAAGAGGGGGAGAGGGGTGGGGGGGGGGGGGGGGGGGGGGGGGGGGGGGGGGTGGTAAACGTTTATAAAAAGGTTTAAAAAAATTTTTATGAAAAGTTAGTTTTCTATATCTTTTTATTCCGTCATGCTTGCAAAATGAAGAGTTAAGATTGGAGGCCAGCACGTCAAGAGATATTTTGGCACCCCTCGTGAGACGTCCCGTTGCCCTTTGTAGGGTTCCCCACAGTCGTCACCCGTAGTTCCCCGGGTTTTTGCAATATAAAATTTGAAATGGTGCATGTTTTCTGACATTTTTTGGTCTTTTTTAGAGGTTTTTTGGTTTTTGGCTATAATAAAAATTTAAAAAAATAATAATAATAATAATAAAATAAATATTAATAATAATAAAAAAATAATAATAATTAATAAAAATAAAAAAATAATTGTTTAATAATAATAATAATAAAAATATTAAAATAATAAAAATAATAATAATAATAAATTAATAATAATAAAAAAAAGGCCCGGGTAGATTCTGTGGGATAGTTTGATGTAATGAAAAAAGACAAACCCAAGGTAACATTGTATTGTTCAAGGATGCAACCCGGAAAATAAATAGGGGGTACCTTTTCCCAAAGGGTTTTCCTTTATAAAATTTTATCAAAAAATCGTTACGTTGTGTTTAAAAAAAGGTATGCCCTGTCTTTTTACTTTTTTTTTCTTTCTCGGAAAAAATAATGTCATAGTGGAGGTGTGACGGTAAAGGAGAAACATTTCTTTAAAAAAAAAATAATAATACACGGTTTTATTATTCAAATATCTATGTTTATTTTTTTTAAAAAACGATAAAAGTGTGCATATTTCCAAGACTTTGTCTGCAATAAACGGGGAAGTGCCCCCAAAAATAATCGAGAAAGGTCTTAAAAGGGTAAGTTTAATTATGAGTTTGGTTTTGTTTCTTGTTCATAATAAAAAAAATTTCGGAGTAAAGGGTCGGCTTTATGGGAGTAAATTTGGAAGTTGGGGGGGGGGGGAGGGGGGGGGGGGGGTTTTTTCAGTAAAAAAAAGTAAGGTTATTAATTGTTAAGGTTTCATCAGAGTAAAAAAAAAATTATCCCACTATGTGATTTAATTCTGTCTGGTAAATATTTTTTTTTCTTTTTTTTCTTATTTTTCCCCCTATATGGACGGCAGGAATAAATTTTTATAGAGAATTCAGTGGTTCCCTTTTTTTGAGCTATAGAAGGAAAACGACGGTGGACCTTCAAAAACATCAGGGAAACCCTTCCCCAGTTTAAGAATTTTGCAGGGTTAAAGATAAAACTTTTCAGATAAAGGAGCTGGCTGGGACAAAGACCTTATTTTTGAATAGTATACAGTCCCTTTTTTTTTTTTATTATGACAAAAAAAACCGTTGAATGATCCAATCCTGGAAATATGTCGGCGTGGAAGAAAGTTTCGTCAAAAGTATATTTTTATATATTGCTGGAAAATTTAAAATTTAATTAAGTTATTTATTTTGCTAAAATTAAAAGATGGTTATAATTGTTTTTGTAAATTTGGGGGGTGGGGAAAAACTTTATAAAGGCTGTTAAAAAATGGGTTTATTGAAATGTTTGTTATCAATAATACATCAGAGAAGAAAAGGTCTTAAAAGGCCCTAAGTAATTTATGGTTTGGTTTTTTTTCCCTTTGTTAGATAACACAAAAATTAGGAGTAAAGAATCGGCTTTATGGGGGATAATTTGGGAAAATTCGGGGGGGGGGGGGGTTTTTTCTTATAAGAAAAAAGATTTATTATTTTTAAGTTTTTCACAGAAAAAATACCCCCCCATTCCCCCTCTGAGTTAAATTTTTTAGCAAATAATTTTTTTTTTTTTTTTCTTATTTTCCCCCCCCCCGAAAATGTGACGGCCCGGAATAAGTTTACTATGACGAATGATGGTTCATTTTTTGGGTGTAGAAGGAAAAGACGGTGGATCCAGTTTAAAGATCACTCAGAAGCTTCCCAGAGTTTAAAGAAATTTTGCAAGATTGAAGATAAAATTTAAAAAGAAAAAATCGGAGGTGAGGAAAAGATGACAGATCCCCCAAAAGATTGTTGAAAAACGCGGAGATTCCCCTGGGGTATCAGAGTTGAGACCAAATTTAAGATGTTTCGCTATAGGGCTGTCCCCTTTGGACCCTTTCGAAATTTTTTTGTTGTGAGTTTAGGCGGTGCGAGGGTGACCAAAAAAATATTGTATCGAGAGAAGTAAAAAAGCCCAAAAAAAGAAGAATATGGGCGGGGCATTTATTTCAACTACCTTTTAAAAACCACATGAAAGGTAACGTGTGATAATTGTTATTATTATTATTTTTTATTATTAATTTTTAAAAAATTATTTTTTTTTTTATTTTTTTATTTTTTTATTATTAATTTTTATTTTATTATTATTTTATTATTTTTATTATTTTATTATTTATTATTTATTATTTTTTTTATTATTTTTTTTTATTATTATTATTAAAAATTTTTTTAAAAAAAAAAAAATTTAATTATTATTATTTTTTTTTTTAATTTTTAAAAATAATAATAAAAATAATAATAATAATTAAAAAAATAAAAATAATATTAATAATTTAAAAATAAAATATTAATAATAAAAAATAATTTTAAAAAAAAGGTCCCGGGAGATTTCGTCGGCCCATGTTTATGTAAGAATGAAAACCCAAAGGTAAATTGGTTGTTCAAGGGATGAACCCCGAAAAAAAATAGGGGTACAAATCAAGGTTTTTTCCCTTTTCATTTTTTTTAAACTTTGATAAAGTTGTGTTTTAGAAAAAAAAGGTATGACTGTTTTCTTCTTTTTTTGGTTTTTTCGGAAAAAAAAGTTTGTGTGGGTTTTTTGGGGGTAAAGGGTTTTTAATTTTTTTTAAAAATAATAATCAAACGGTTTGATATTAAATATTATGTTTTTCTTTTAAATTAAAAAGATAAAAGTGTGATATTTCACAAGATTTTGTCTGTATAACCCCGGGGAAGTGCCCCATAATTGCTAGAGAAGAAAGGTTTTAAAAAGGGTAAGTAAATTATGAGTTTTGGGTTTTTTCCTTGTTACGAATACAAAAATTAGAGTAAAGGATGGCTTCTACTGGGGATAATTGAAAGTTCGGGGGGGGGGGGGGGGGGTGTGGTGGTTGTTTGGGGGGGGGGGGGGGGGGTGGGTTTTCCTTTAAAAAATTAAGGAAAATTTTTAATCTTAAGTTACTTCAAATAACAAAATACCTCCCTCCCCCCCCCACTCATGTAGATTAATTCTCGGTGTTCAAAAATTTTTTTTTTCTTTTTTTTTATTTTCCCCCAAAATATGTGCGGCAGGAATAAAAATTTATAAGGACGAATTCGACCCCTTTTTTTAGGGAAAAAGGGACACGGTACTTATTTAAAACATAGGAAGCCTTCCCCAGTTTTAAGAACCCTTTTCCCAAAATTAAAAATAAAAATTTACAGATAAAATGCGAGCAGGCTGAGGGCAAAGACTTTTTTTTAAAGCCTTTAAAATCCCTTTTTTTCTTTTATTTTGAAAAAAAAAAGTTGAAAAGGATTATCCTGGGGAAAAAGTGGGTGGAAGAAAGTTTGTCAAAAGTTTTTATATTTATTGTTGTGGAAATTTAAATTAAGTTAAGTTATTTATTTTTTTTGAAATTAAAAATGGGATATTTTGTAATTTTTGTAAATTGGCGGGGTGGTAAACCCTTTTAAAGGTGTTAAAAAAAAAAGGTTTATGAAAAAGTTAGTTCTCTATATTTTTTTATTAGACAAAGCTTGAAAATGAAGGTTTTGATGGGGAGAGGTAAAAGTATTTTTGAGCCCCCCTCGTTAGGTTTTTTATAAAAGGTCCCTAATTCCGGAAGAAAATTTAATTTTTAAATTTTTTGTTTTTTTATTTTTTTGGTTTTCCCGGAAAAAAAGGGGTGGGGGTTTTTGGTTTAAAAGGATTAAACTTTTTTAATAAAAAACTAATAAAAAGGGTTGTACAAATTTTTTTTATTCTTTTTAAATTTAAAAAATAAAGTGGCTAATTTACAAAGGGCCCCTTTTTGTTTAAAAGGGGAGGGGTTTGGCCCAAAAATTATAAGAAAAAGGTTTAAAAGGCGTAAAATAAATTTTGGTTTGGCTTTTTTTTTGACGAAATCAAAAAAGAGTAAAAAATCGGTTTACTGGGGATTAATTAAAGTTCGGGGTGGGGGGGGGGGGGTGGGTTTTTTGGGGGGGGGGGTTTTTAAGGGAAGTAAGAATTTATCTTTTAATCTTAAAAATTAGTCGGAGTTTTAAAAAATATTTTTATACTATTAATTTTAATTTTTTTTATTAAATAATTTCTTTTTTTTTTTTTTATTTTAATAATTACCAAATAAATTTCTAAAACTTAAAATTTTTTTATTTAAATTTTTAAAAGAAGGTGGATCCTTTAAAAAATATAAATTAATTTAAAATTAAATTAAAATAAAATTAAAAATAAAAGCGGATGGGGGAAAAAAATTATTTTCTAAAAACCCCCCGTCCCTTTTTTTCAAGGGGCAAAAAAAATTAACTGATTTCATCCGGGGAAACTTTAAGTTTTTGGAAAAGTTTTTGGAAACAGTTTTTTTAAATTTTGCCTGTTCCAAAAAAAATGTATATTATTTTGTTATTTTTTAATAAAAATTTGAATTTTATTTAAATTTTGTCTCTTTTTTAAGATGGAAAAAAAGAAGAAAAAGAAGAAAAAGAAGAGAAGAAAGGAAAAGGAAGAAAAGAAGGGAAAAAAAAGAGAAGGGGGGGGGGGAATTGAAATGGGGGGGGGGGGGGGGGGGGGGGGGGGGGGGGGGAAAAAAGAAAGAAAAAAAGAAAAAAGGAAGGGGAAAAAAAAAGAAGTTTTCTGTGGTTGGACACTCTTTTTCCCTTTTTGGGGGAAATTTCTTGGTAGTGTTTTAAATTTGAAAAGGTGTAAAAGGAAAGGGAAATTAAACAACTTTTTTGGGAAAAATTGAAAAAATGTAAAGGGTATTTTGTATCAGTATTTTTTTTTAGGAATTGTTAAAGGTTTTATTTTTGGGATATTGGCGGGGGAAAGTTTTTTTTAATGTTTATTAAAATAAGAAGAATAAAAATGGTTTTTTTTTTGGGGGAAAAGGCGGGGGGGTATAAAGGAAAAAGGGGGGGGGGAAAAGCCCCTTTTAATATTTTTTCCGTCGTTTCGAAGTTAAAGAAGGAATTATTTAAAAAGGCCAATTTGGAAAATGGAATTTATTCCCGTTTTTTTTATGTGGATGGGGTTTGTTTTTCGGGAAAAAAAGTTTTGAAAAGGTTTTGGTTAAGGTTTTTTAGAATTTTGGTTTATTTTTAAAAATTTGTATTTTTTAAAAAAAAAATTAAATGGTAAAACCCAGCTTTGTTGCTAAGTTTTTTAATTTTAATAATAAAAGAAGGAAAAAGAGAATAGAGTGGTGTTTTTTGGGGGCGTTTGGGTAATGTTTAGGGGAAATAGGAAGGGGGGGGGGGGGGGGGGGGGTTTTTAAAGTTTTAAAAATTTTAGGTATTTTTGTTTTAAAAATTTTAAAAATTTTATTTTTTTTAAAAAAATTTTCTTTTTCAAATTTTGGGGGTTGTGGGGAGGATTTTTTAGGAGTTTTTATGGGGTTAAATTTTTTTAAAATAAAAGAGTCGGAAAAAGTTGAGGTTTGGGGAATTAATTTTGTAATTTTAATAAAATAATAAAAGAGGGAAAAGAGTTGGGTTTTTTTGGGGTTTTTTTTTTAGGGGGAAAAAAAGGGGGGGGGATGACATTTAAATATTGGGGGGGTCGAAAAAAAGGTTGTTTTAAAAATTTTTAAGGGTAATTTATCAAAAAAAAATTTTTTTTTTTTGTTGGGGATTTGATTTTTTGTTAAATTTGGGTTTTTTCCCTGGGGAGGGAAAAGGGGGGGTAAAAGAAAGGAAGAAGAGGGAGGAAAAAAAGAAAAAAAGAGGGGACAAAAAGGGAGGGGGGCATTTATTTTGAAAAAAATTTAAAAAAAAGGAAAGAAAGTGGGGGGGCATGGAAAAGGAAAAGGGGGGAAATGAAGGAAGGGGGGGGGGGGGGGTGAGGTCCTTTTGCCTGGTGGGATTTTTTGTAAGAAATCATCCGGTTTGATTTCCCCAGTAAAGTTTGGGGTTTTTTTCCCAAGGGGAGTTTGGGGTAGGGAAATTTTTTTTTAGGGATTTTATGGGAAAATAATTTTTTTTTTAAATTTTAAAAAAAAAGAAAGAGAGGTTTTTTTGGGGGCTATTAAAATTTTGATAAAATTTATTTTAAAAATTTTGGGGGAAGAAGAGGAATAAAAATGGGGTTTTTTTTTGGGGGCTGGGGGAACGTTGGGGGCCTGAGGAAGGGGGGGGGGGGGGGGGGGGTGGGGGGGGGTTGTCAAAAATCTTTAAAAATATTAGTCGTGGATTTAAGTTGTAAGCGGAGCATGGGATTTGATTTCCGGAGATAGTTTGGAAAAGGCATTGCGTTCAAAAGGGGGGTTCGTAGAGGGTAGGGGTATTTTTTGTAGGGGCATTTCCGCTAGGGGTAATAATTTAAAAATAAAGGTGGAAAAGTCTCCGGGTTCCGTCGGGTTTCAATTTGTTATATTTTTTATAAAACTAAAAAGAAGAAGAGGGAAAAGGAAAATGGTTTTTTCTTTTTTTTGGTGGCAGTGTGTAGGGTGATATCGTTGAGGGGCAAATGAAGGAAGGGGGGTGGGGGGATGTCCACGACTTTAACGTTATTGGTCGTGCGTATTTCGCTAGTAAAGAAGGATGTTTCAAGCGAACCCTTCGGACAGGGTCGGCACTTTAGTGCAAACATTTTTTTTTACTGTGCATGACGGATTTGTTTCGGCAGTATAGTTTGAACGATTTTTTCCGTTCCAATGGTGGCAGTGTCGTTAGACTGATAGCGGTATCTATTTGTAGGACGCATTTCGCTATGGAGAGTAATAATTTAATATAATGAGCTCGGACAAGAGTCGCAGAGCCGTTCCGTCGGTGCTCATTCATTTTGTTATATTTATTATAATAATAACAAGAAGAAGAGAGGAATAGGAAGATGGTGTCTTTCTTTCTGGTGGCAGGTGTCTAGGGTGATAATCGTTGAGGGCGCCAAATGAAGGAAGGGGGGGTGGAGGGGGGTGTGTCAGCGTCTTTAACGTCATTGGTCGTGCGCATTCCGCTTCGTAAAGAAGGATGCATGACGGATTTGATTTCGGCAGTATAGTTCTGGAACGCGATTTTTTCCGTTCCAATGGTGGGTGTGTAGGATAGCGGTATATTTGGAGCTTGATGAGTATAATTTTAATATAGGTGAAAGATTTAGAGCGTTGTCGGTGTATTATTTGTTATTTATTATATTTAATAAGAGAGAGGTAGGAAGATGGGTTTTTTTGGTGCGTGTGTAGGTGAATTTTGGGGAGGGGAAATAGAAGGGGGGGGGGGAGCGTTTGGGTGTTTGTTAAAAATTTTAAAAGGGTTCGGGTGCTTGTAAACAATGGATGGATTGATTTGGGTTAGTTTAAGGGTTTGTTCAATGGTGGCAGTGTCGTAGAGGGATAGGGTTTATTTGTAGGAGATTTTTGGGAAATAATTTAAATAAGGCTGGCAAGGAGAGGTTGTGGTGTATTATTTTGTATTTTTAAATAAAAATAAAAGGAATGAAGTGGTGTCTTCTTTGGTGGCAGTGTGTAGGTGATAGTGGGGCGAAATAAGGAAGGGGGGGGGGGGGGGTGTCCGTTTTAAGTATTGTGTGGATTCGTTGTAAAGAGGAGAGGGATTGATTTCGGAGTATGTTCTGGAACCGTTTTTTGTTAAGGGTGAGGTGTAGAGGATAGGGATTATTTAGGACGATTTGTGGAGGTAAATTTAAATTAAGAGTGGACAAAAGTGAGCGTCGTCGGTGTATTTTTGTTTTTTTAAATAAAAAAAAAGAGAATAGAAGTGGTGTTTCTTTTGGTGGCAGCT